>NC_045427.1:17738211-18010711 GCF_902635505.1 Sarcophilus harrisii
GAGTCTGATTCTTTTTGTACAGCAAAATAACGTTTTGATCATGTATACTTATTGTGTATCTAAGTTATATTTTAATATATTTAACATCTACTGGTCATCCTGCCATCTAGGGGAGGGGGTGGGGGAGGTAAGAGGTAAAAAATTGGAACAAGAGGTTTGGCAATTGTTAATGCTGTAAAGTTACCCATGCATATATCCTGTAAATAAAAGGCTATTAAATAAAAAAAAAAAAAACCACTGATTCCTAACAGCTTTTTCTTCCCAAGACTCCTAATAGTTTTTGTCAAATAATGATTTTTAATCCTGGAATTGGGAGTTCTTGGAATTATCAAATAGTGTATTTCAATTGTTTCTACATCTTGCATCAATAAACTTCCAATTTCTTTAAGCATCATAAAATTTGGTGGTTACTTGTTTGTAGGATAGTTTGAGGTCATAGGATCATGGATCTTTGAGCTGGAAGGGACCTTGGGAGCTATCTTATTTTAGGCAAGAGGAAATGAAGACTGAGAGATGTTTAAGGTGTGTCTGAGGCATATATAACATAGGAAAGGGTTTTTTGCCCCGGTACAACCTATTATCTCTTAAGGAGTTCACATTCTATTTGAAGGACATAAGTCAACTCACCAAGTTGATAAGCCACTCCTGCCTATGAAGAAGGAGATATTTGAAGAAGAAAACTGAGTGACTTGAGATGAGTAAAGAACAAGAGCAAGTTCTCTATGAATGTTCACCAAAAAAATATGAAAAAGAGTGCTCATTTGAGAAGGTAAGGAAAGGAAGAGCTGGGGGAGTGGAGAAGGAGGAGGTTTGAAAAGGAGAAAGGGATGAGAAGATATGGAAAAGCCAGAGTTCCTAAATTTCCCTGGGGCTATTTCCTCACCTCTAAGTTGTTAGCCTAGCTGTTTTCCAAGATCTTTTCCAGAGGAGAAAATACATATAGACATAAATACACATATACACACATCCAAAAACACATGCACATATACATACCTACATGTATATGTACGTACATAAATATAGATGGGGAAAAGAGAGAGACAGAGAGGGAAGAAAAGATAGATACACACACAGAGAGACAGAAAGAGACAGACAGACAGAAAGAGAGAGAGAGAGAGACAGAGAGACACAGAGAGAGAAGAACAGAGGGAAAGAAGGAGGGAGGGAAGGAAAGAAGGAGAGAGGAAGGGAAAGAAGGAGGGAGGGAAGGAGGAAAGAGAAACAGGGAAGGTGAAGGAAGGGAAATGAAGAAAGGAGAAGGAGAGGGAGAGAAAGAGGGACAGGGAGAGGGAAAAAGAGAAGAAATGGAGAAAGAGATTCTTGTAACTGTTAGTCCCACTTGGCTCTTGAAAAGAAATATAAGGAGAAATTGAACCATTCATTGAATCCATTTATTCATTCATTAATCAAACCTTTTTCTGGAGACTGCCCTTGAAAAACTTCAAGTACCTCTCAGAAGCTCAAAGCCCTGGGTTGGGAATAAGCCCTATTTATTTTCCTTTTGCCTATTGGGTTGAAAAAAAATGAGATTCTCCTCATTTTCTGTCCAGTGAGTGATTCATCTCATGTCACCCAGGAAAACTGGAAGGAGACAGGAAGTGAGGAAGGAGGTGACACAAGGAGGGAGTGAAAGGAGAGAATAGGCATACTGTTCCAATCCCAAAGACAACCCCTATTCCTGAGCTCCTTCCTAAATAATAGCAGGGTTGTCATGGGATGTAGAATAAACATCTGTGGAGTGTAGATGCCTTTATTAACCATGAGTTCTCACGCTGTTCTCTTCCTATCATTAAAATATCAGATCCTGGAGGGCAGAACCTGTATTTGTACCCTTCACTGAGGGCACTTGTCACATTGATACTAAATGAAAGCTGGTCAGTTAATTGTTTGATTTGGACTCTTATGTTTTGGGATCTTGGCAGGTTTGTGGTAAGTCAGAGGATTCTGCCAGAGGATTCTGTCAGAAGATTTCTCTTTCTTCTGGGCTCAGCTCATAGGCTATCTTCAATGAGGAAGCCTTTTCATAGTCTGCCCAAGGATCAGTACTTTTCTCCCTCCCAAAGTGCCACATACACATGTCTTGTGGATGTGTCTCAAACTCACTCCAACCTCATCTCCTGCTATTGGAGTCTCTGCCTTCCTTCAAATCCCACCTTCGATGGGAAGGTCTTTCCATTCCCCCAAATCTCAGTGTCTTTGTGTGAGGTCGCCTCCACCTTATCTTGTATATATCTAGTTTGCCATAGTTTTTTGTCCTCCATCAGGCTGTGAGTTTCTTGAGAGCAAGACCTGGTTTTATTTTCCTTTCTCTGTAAACTCAGCCATAAGTGCACACTTATTAAAGGCTTGTGGTTGACTGTCTACTACTCGCCATCTGTGGATGCCTCTGTCAAAATTAAATAAAGATCCTGGAAACAATTCTTTGGAGCAGCAGCCGCAGCAGCATCTTTATGGTCATTATCATCATCATCATCATCACAATCACCATCATCATCATCATCATCATCACCATCATCATCATCATCATCATCATCATCATCACCATCATCATCATCATCATCATCACCATCATCATCATCATCACCATCATCATCATCGTCATTATCATCATTACCATCATCAGACCCATAATTATCCCTGGCATGCATATGGCATTTTAAGGTTTCCCAAATGCCGTCATGAGCACTAGCTCCTACTACTTTCACAACAACCCTAGAAAGTAAGTGCTATTATTATCCCCATTTGGCAGATAAGGAAACCGAGATAAGAAGTTAAGTGCTCAGGTTCACACAACTAGAAAGTATCAAAGGTCAACTTGAAGGCAAGGGTTCCTGACTCCAGGCCAGCCCGCTGCTCTTGCTGAAGTGCTGGTTTCATTTCATAGTTCTAGGCATTGCTGTGCAGCTAAAAAGGCTGCAGTGGATAGACCTGAAGTCAGGACCTCAGACAGTTACCGGCTATGTGACCCTGAGTAAATCACTTCACTCCATTAGCCTCAGTTTCCTCTTCTGTAAAATGATCTGGGGAAAGGAATGGCAAACCGCTCCAGTATCTCTGCCAAGAAAACCCCAAATGGGATCACAGAGATTGTACACAACTGAAAAACTCCTGGATAACAAACTTTAGCAAAATCTTTCACAATGTCCTTGCAGATGAGTTAGAGGAATATGGAACAGATGCCAGTGTGAGCTGGGAGGGGGCACACCCTTGAAAAGAAGAATGGAGATCTGGTTCGGAGAAGGGGCTCACCTTGAAGAGAGGCAGATAGAGTTACAGAGGGCAGGACCATGATGTGGGACCCACTGTAATGTCCTTTCTACTCCCATCCCCACTTGTGGAAATCGAACCCAGTGTTCAAGGCCCAGCTCTAATGTTACCCTCCAAGAAAGCAGCATTGGGTCCCTTTTCCTCTGGCCATTGCCCCCACCCTGAGCATTTTCTCTTTCTCAGACATTTTTACCCAGAACTGAATAAGCAGATGTGCTTACTGTAACCCAAGATCCGCACAGCTGCAAAGTCTTACTGAGCCGGTGACCTCTCCGGCCAGAACCTGCCTCTTCTCTGAGTGGCCAGTGTGGTACAATGGGAGACACATTGGTTCTGGAGCCTGGTAGGTTCTAGATTCCAGTCTCACTTCTAACATCTAGTGTCTCTGTGGCTCTGTGTGAGTCCCTTGGTCCCCCTGCCCTCAGTTTCCTCATCTTTGGGGTTGGAGTTGATTTCTCTCTGGTTCTTTCCAGTTCTGAACCTGAGTTCCTAGCCCCAGCCTGGTTCAGCCCTACTTCTTCCCATAATCCAACCGTGACAGAGCAAGACTGCTTTAAATCCTTTTCTATTGGGAAAAATAAATAAAGTTTACAACTTAATAAGGTTCAATTGCTCCGAATCTGGAGATGGCATTCCATTTGACCCTGGTGGGACCCCAGCCCCCTGTTCCCTCCTCCTCCTCGGGCCTGGGGCCCAGCTCCCTCCCTGCTCCCCCTCCCCTCGGAGCCCAGAGGAAAACGAGGGGGTGGTCACGTACACATCCACCTGTCAGTCAGGGGGGACAAAGAGCTGAGCTGGAAGGTGCGGAGGGCGATCCTTCTTCCACAGGGCTCTGCCTCCCTCCTCTCGAGGCAAGGTCACATTAACATATGAACCAGCCTGGCAGACAGCCCAATGCCCCCTCGGGCTCCCCACCCTCTTTGGGTGAGGGGGCAAAAAAAAAAGAGAGAAAGAGGGGAAGGGAGCAGGGAAAGCCAGTTCCTTCCAGTTTCACAGTCGGGGAGCTGAGTGAGCAAACGAGCAATAAAACGAAGCTGACGGGGGGAGGCGTGCGAGCCAGATGTCAGGAGAGCTGCATGGGAGGCAGCCTTGAGAGGGGCAGTGGCTGGAAGGAGGGGGAGGGGCCCGGGGCCCTCTGCCCTCGGCCATGGCCCCACAGCATCTGGAGCCCGGCACATTGCCCCGGGGAGCCGCATTTTAGGAAGGACGGTTGATAAATGGGAGGCATTTTATGTCGTTGGAGCATTCATTGGAGGCCATGAGAATGTTCTGTCTTGGGAAAAGTAGACTCTGGAAATGGAGTCATCTTGGGAGACTTGCAGGGCTGTAGGCTGAGAAAACAGCCCACAGAGTGGGGATCTCCGGGGTCAAGGCCACCTGATAATAACCATAAAAGAGAGGGATCAGACTTGTGAGCTCAAAGCTACAGGGAGCCCTCTCTGTTTCTGAAGCACTAAAAGAATTGTCTCTCACACTGAGCATTTCAATGACTTTCTTTTTTGGTGTTGCTTTAGAAACTGAGGCTCCCTCTCCCAGGCTGGAAAAATAGTGCTCTTTCACAGTCCTGATGGGTCCCAGAAACTCAGAGCAGTTCCATTTTCCCATCCTGCTCTGGTCCCTTCCTGGGCAGCCTGGTGGCCCCGTGCCCCTGGGCCCCAGCATATCCGTACAGTCACCTGACTGACTTTGGTCCTACTCAGAACTCCAGAACTCAAGCAATCCATCAACCTTCAGGTGGGCCAGCCTGGCTTTCCCAGCATGTCAGAGGGAGACCTGAACAGAGGCTCTGAGGCCAGGTTTTTATCCACTGTGCCATGTTAATAGCTATGATTTATAGAATTTTAAAGTCTGTAAAGCATTTTGCACATTTTATTTCATCATCACCTCTCCGTAATGTTGAGCTTTGGGTATCCCCATTTTACAGATGAGAGTTTAAGGTGAAGAGAACAAACTTTCCATCCCCAAATCCAACAATATCTACCAATGACCCTCTACTGACCCATTTATTCATGAAGTAAGGGATCCCATCTTTTAGCCCAAGATCAGATGTCAGAGGTTGGATTTGAAACCAGGTCCTCTGACTCCTCATTTTCATGGTACCATATTTTCCTCCCACCTAAAGAGGACAAGATGAAAGAAGGATTGTTGCATGGAAATTATAAAGAGGTAAATTTTGAGTTTGATGTTGAGAAGATTTCTAGCAACTGGGGCAGACATGGAATGGAAGGGACTGCCTTAAGAAATGGCCCCTTCCTGAGGTTTTCAAGCAGGAGGTGAATGACCATTTTCTGGCTGTATTTTATAGGGAATTTCTTTCCTATTTCTTTTCCATTGATTATTAATATTGTGATGAACAAATGGCAAAATTTGGGTTGTACCAAGTCTATAATGAACGTTAAATACTCTGTTTGAAGTAAAACCTTCAATGACTAGATTGTCATTATTTTGGACTCCCCAATAATCATCTGAAGACTAGCTGCCATGTAACTCAATGGCTGCTGAAGTG
Organism: Sarcophilus harrisii; assembly: GCF_902635505.1. Lineage (NCBI taxonomy): Eukaryota > Metazoa > Chordata > Mammalia > Dasyuromorphia > Dasyuridae > Sarcophilus > Sarcophilus harrisii. Next base: position 17,743,985 of record NC_045427.1, read on the forward strand.
CCTGCCTAACTCTGAGGTTCACTAAGTCTGCATTTCTTTCCTAATATCTGAATAATTCTCAGGAACTCTCTGGGGAAGACAGGAGCCACAGCATGGTAGAGAGCAGATGTTCTTCATCTTTTTAAGGTGATGGACCCGTTGGGAAGTTAAAGAAAACCCATGGATGACCTTCTCAGAATCAAGTTCTTAAATACATAAAATAAAATCAGAGGTTTATGAAGGAAACCAATTATATGGAAATGTAATTATCCAAAAAAAATCAGATTCATGGAGCCCAGATTAAGAACTCCAGGGATAGAGGAAAGAGGGTTGGATCTGAGATCAAGTTGTGTCAAATTAAGGGAGACATCTCCCTGGATGTCAGCTTCCTCATTTGTCAGATGAAGTAATGGGACTAGACAATTTCTAAAGTCCAATTCATCTGCTAAGTGAAATGAGCAGAACCAGGAGATCATTATACATGATAACAACAATATTATAAGATGATCAGCTCTGATGGATGTGGCCCTCTTCAACAATGAGATGATTCAAACCAGTTCCAATTGTTCAGTAATGAAGAGAATCAGCCACACCCAGAGAGAGGACTATGTGAACTGACTATGGACCAACATGGCATTTCCATTCTTTCTGTTATTGTTTGCTTGCATTTTTGTTTTCCTTCAGGTTTTTTCTTTTTTTCTAGATCTGATCTTTCTTGTGCAGCAAGATAACTGTATAAATATGTATACATATATTGAATTTAACATATACTTTAACATATTTAACATATATTGGACTACCTGCCATCTAGGGGAGGGGGGAAGGAAAAGGAGGGGAAAAGTGGGAAGAAAAGGTTTTGCAAAAGTCAATGTTGAAAAATTACCCGTGCAGATATTTTATATATAAAAAAGTATAATTTAAAAAAATGAAGTCCAATTCATCTCTGATGTGCTGTGTTCATTAATATGTGCTATGCAATCTGAATGTATCATGGACTTCATTTTCCTTGAGAGAACAGAGAGAGCAGAACAGACGTTCATTTTCCTGGGGCTAACCGTGGGCCCCAGAGAGGGACATGAAATGAGAAAGGAGCCAGCAGTATATTGGAATTAAGAGTGAATGACCTATGACACAAGACTGAGGTGGTAACGAGATATCTTCCAAGAAGAGTAAAAAAGTCAGAGATTTGACATGTCAGAACCAAGAGTCTATATTTAAAAGAAATTCTATCTAATAGCTAGTCTGTAATGTGACCCCGGGCAAGTTACTTAACCCTGTTTGCCTCAGTTTCCTGAGCTGTAAAATGAGCTGGAGAAGGAAATGGCAAATCCTTAGTAGGTTTTGATGATCCCAACTTTGACAGGCTGATCTAGAGTATAGGAAATGATCTTAGCCAAGCACTAGAGAAAAAGAGGGGTTTGGGAAAATAAAAGCAGCTTGATCAAAGTGATAAATGCCCAGAATGATCATCAAAGGACCCAAATTCTGGCTTCCTTATTATTTTTGGAATTTTCACTGTTACTTTACTTTTTCTGAGGTCTCAGTGTTCTCATCTGTACAATAGGGGAGTCAAACCCTGAATTCCCTTCTAGCTGTACATCAATAATTCTACAATCCTATGACCTTTTTGATTTCAGTATTCTCCTCTTTATTAAGAGGGGTTGTTGTCTTCCTCATTAGAATGTGAGCTCCATTAAAATGAGACCACAGGGACTATGTTTTAGGTTTTTTTTTTTGTATCTCCTATGCATAGTATAGTACCTGGCATACAGTAAGCAGTTAATAAATGCTCAATGATCAAATGACTTTTTAAATGATCCCCTCCATCTATATACCTTTATGATGTGTGAATGAATACCAAAAATAAGAGTGGAAGATCTTAGATAGAGCTCAAAGTGACCTTTGGAGGTCATCCATCAAAATTTTTCATTTTGCAGGGGAGCAGACCAAGGCCAAAAGATGTTCAATTATTTATGCAGAGTCACACAGTGGCAGAGTCCGGATCTGAATCCAGATCCTCTGGCTCCTTCTCCACTGTACCAAGCTGCTTCTCACTATAGTCAAGAGCTAGGAGACAAAAAACAATTGACAACTTTTCTGAGTTTCCTCTTCTTCTTTTTTTCCTTAAAGATGAAAGGAAAGTGTTGGGCTTTTTTTCATATGTTAGCACATCTACAGCATCTTAATGTTTGCAAAGTCCTTTCCATGTGCTACCTCATTTGATCTGACTCTTCACATCTTTAGGAAAGAGTATAAAAGGAGCACTCTATCCTCTCAGTCAGGAACCTCAGAAGATAGTGACTAATGAGTGAGTCACCTGAGAACTCCTTTATCTGCTTCCTTCCCCTGGCACTACCGTGGGCAAGAGGCACCTGGACAGGCTGGCTCCTGTCCACACACACCAGTGGAAGGATTGCATCTTACATATTATTTGTGATCGGAAGCCAAGCAATCAGTCTTTAGTCATATGATTATCTGCAGAAGCCCAGAGGAGAGGGATCATAAACTAAGATTTAGAGTTAGAATACACTTTAAAAGTCACTGGATTCAAACCACTCGTTTTATGGAGGAAGAAACTAAGCCAGTAAAGTAAACTCGTACATTCAAGGTCAAGCAGCTAGCAAGTATCTAAGGATGAATTTACACTCAGGTCTCCATGACTTCCAAGTTCAGCATCTTCCATACCACCCAACAATGGTACTCAGGATGATGGGAGGTGCCTTGCTAAGGCTTCTCAGCCTGGGACCCGAGTTCACTGGAAATTGGTCTCAGAAGGCCAGAAATGATCTTCTGAGGCTCAGTGGCTGTGACTGCAGCCAGAGCAAGAGTCCTCTGCCCCAGAAGGATCAAGGCTTTATCCACAGTATGCAAGGTCTCTAGGAATACACTGGGTTTTCAGCATTAAAAGTTTTTCTGAACTGAAAATAACACAGATGCCATTCAGTTAGGAAATGGTTAGTATTGAATGTGGAACATGAATGTAGCGAAATCTGTAAGAAACCATAGATACAGTAGCTACAGAGAAGCATGAGAAAACTTACAGAAACTGATTCAGAATAACCAGAAAAATAAGCTACACAATGGCTACAAAATGAAACTAGGAAGCATAACACAAGCAAAATAATCAAGACAGAGCTACAAATGTAACCAAGCTCTGCTTCTCCCTTCCTTTTTGTTGGACTTTTTTTAAGGGATGGGTCTTTGGGAAATGGAAAGACTCACTGGAAAACATGGATAATGGATAATAAGACATATATATGTATGTATACTTCAATAACAATTCATTTTTTAAAAAATTTATATCTGAATATCTATATTATTTTTACCCAACAGAAAGATGACTTCATTATTTGGCCTTTCTATTAAAGATCAAGCAGGACTGGATTTTTCCATTGGAAGAATTTCTGGAGTCAAATTCATGAAGGCAAACCAATGTCTTTGGTTTTTCTGCTCAAGAAAAGACTAAGAAAAATAGAGAACTGATCTCAAAGAGAAGACAACCTAAATGGACACAAATTGGGCATGTGTCCCTGAGCAAATCACTAGGAAAGACCTGACTGGCAATCGTTGGCTGTTTGCCTCAGATTTCTTTACCTGTGAAGTGAGAATAATCCTAGCACCAGGACTGTTATGAGGATAAAATAGGAATATCTTTAAAGTACTCTGCAGATCTTAAAGAACTACATAAATGTGAAAGAAATTATTATTTTTTTCTTATCGTGACTGTTATTTTTGTTATCATTATTCCGACTCGAAGATTCTGTGATTGAGAAATACTATCGTACGGAATTCCTAAGGGTCAAGAGATCAGGATCCTTCTCCCAGCTCTGTTGCAATACGCTACAGAAACATAGGAAAGTTTCCTCCCATTCTGGGTCTCACTTTCCCCACTTCTAAAGTTCATTCTAACACTGATACTGTGTAATTTCTTGATGTTATGCTACTTTTCAAGACATAGACAACCATTTCTTTGTGAACTCCTGTCACAAACTATACTGTGCATTAGATAAAGAGCTCAATTTGGTGTCAGAGAATCTGGGTTTGAAATCTGCTTTTAACATTGGCCATCCATGTGTCCAGACCTCAGAAAACATAGGTGAAGGCAACTGAGGCTCCTTATGGTTCTAAATTTGTGATTTGACTAACCAAAGGGAATTGTGGAACCATTGTGTGCAGTGAAACTAGGAAAGATCCTGGCCAGAAGATGATTTCTCTCAGTGTTTCATTGATCAACGCAATGGCTTGAGAAAATAAAAGGAGTCAGAATCTGCACGTGATGGCAGATGGAAAGCAGATTCACCCAAAGACTGCCATTGCTGTAGAAAGTCTGCTGGATTAGGAGTCCAAGCACCCATGGCAGGAAAATTACATCTCTGATTCCTACTACTTATGTGATCTCAAGCACTCACTTCACCTCCATTTTTTCACCTTAAAATGAAGACATCAGACTTCCAACGTCTCTTCATCTCCAAGTCTATGGTCCTACGATCCATGGATTCAACACCATATTCTGCCCATCCACCTCTCCGCAAACAGAGGAATATAGCTTTTCCAGAAGCACCTCAGAGCTGATGGGAAACAAGGATATGTTTATAATTAACTCTGAATTGTATTGTACCTTCTAAGATCTCTACTGGGGAAGTGATTAATTGAGTCAATTTAAATGAATCAAAATTAATTGAATCAATTAATATCTAAAGCAAACTTGCCTATATAAAACTTGATGACAAAAAATGTGCTGACAAAAAATCAATCCTCACAAATCATCAGCATTTGTATAGAATACCAATAAAACCCAGCAGGAAAAAATCGAGAAATTGCATTTTAAATAACTGCAGAATGGATGCTTGGAAGGTAAAGGAGGAGAAGAGCATCATATATTGTGGAAATGACAATAAAAACTGTCTTCCCTCTTCCCTCTTCCACCATCACCCAAGCAGGAGATTATGCAATATGTCCTAGGATCAAAGAATCATAATTTCAAGGAAACTCATTCATGGAGTCCATCTGCCTAGTTTTAGGAGGGAAGAAATTGAGTCCCAAAGAGAAATTATTTACCCAAAGTCACACAGATAGTAAATAGCAGACTCGGAATCTAAATCTCTGACTAACTCTTGCCCTCTTCCCACTATATTCTACTATGGTGGATCCACTTAGCAATGTACTGTACATTCGGACAGTTCTGACTGGGGAATATTGAACCAAAATCTGAACCCTCTCATTTTCCCCCATTGATCCTACTTCTCTGCCTTTTTGGAATAAGCAAAATAAGTTGGATTCTCTTTTATAAGGCAGTCCTCCAAATATTCAACATTACAAGGATAGGCTATCATGCCTAAAAGGGAAATAGAGGAACCTTAGAATATGGAGGCTCAGGGATTTTTCACAATGAAAATGAAAAGGATACTGAACCTTAAGTAGATGAAATCTTCTTGACAGTCTCAGAGAATAGAGTGAAGCCTAAAACCATAGAATCACAGCCCCTCCTCTCTTCAGAGACCCAAGACTCCAAGGGCAGAATGCTGTCTACATTGGCAGATTTGGTCACTAAACATGGCCTTTGTTTAGTTCTTTCCCTTTGTCAAAAGGGAGGACTTGATCCATGGCTGGGAATGTGGGGAGGGGACAGGGTGGAACAGGGTTAAAAAAATACAAAGAGTGTCAGACTCCAGCAGGGCCTCAGAATATTGGGTGTCAGAGTTGGGAGGAACCTTAAAACAGAGATTGTGTCAGAGTTCAAAGGAACCTTCAAAAAAAGATTGTCAGAGTCAGAAAGCACTTTAAAGCACAGAATGTCGAGCTGAGAAGTTATCTCACCCAACTGCATCCCATTACAGATGAGAAAATGGAGGCCCAGAGTGAACTAATTTGTCCAACGTCACATTGGCAAGAAATGATAAAGACACTCGTACGGGAAAAAGGCTTATTGTGGAAAGACTTGTATGAAGAGATGGAAAACCAGCACAGGAGGCAAATATCCTTTCAGACTCTAAATCCACGACCCTATAATCTTGGCTAGAATCAATCGAGAAAGTATTCTTCACGGCAGAGAAAGGGAAACTTGAATTAGCCTTGCCTAAGAAAACCATTGTCTGAGAAGACAGAAGAGGCACCCCAAATAAAAACAAAATGCAGGCTTCGCCCTGTCCCTGCTTTCTGGATGGATAGGGTCTGTCAGCATCGGCTGCTTTCAAGCATCTAAAAATCCAGCAAATAGGAAAAAAGAAGTCAGCCAAATCATGATCCCCTGAGATAAAGAGCAATGGTACTACCCACTTCTAGGCAGAGTCATAGCCCAGAGCAAGCAACCCAAAACTTGTCTTCAAATCAACCTTTAAAGACAAATGTAGTTGATCCTGGGCCAACACTGCGGGGGGAGGCCACCACCAGAACTGAATGATCAAGGCCTTGTAGGTCAGGGAGGAGCTAATCTGGAATATGGCCAGATAGGATAGAGAGGAAATGCCCTGAGTGGGAGCTTCCTAGATTAACTACTGTACTTTCTCTTGTCAACTAGGTGTTAAACTCAATATTTCCATGTTTCCCTACTGCTAAAAAGAGGTGCTGTCAGCACCCCCTCAATATCAGTACCCTGAGGAAAAGCCCCGGTCACCCTGCCCTAGGTCACCCTGCCTGAGTTATACGTCTGCTCGTGGGCTCACTTCAAGGATCCAGGGAAATAACAAATGCAAAGTGTTCTGAGAACCCTAAAAGATTTGTATAAATGCCACTTATCTCCCCTCCCTTCCCCAGAATTCGTAGGCAATAGAAAGTTCTGAAAAAAAATTAATTTTCCTGGAATCCTAGGGGTGGAAGGGACCTACCTCAAACACCATTCAGTCTAACTCTTTGCCCAGGACAGATCACCCTCCCACACATGATACACCTGACAAGCTGCCATGAGTTCTCTTCTTGATTGTCTCCAATAAAAGAAACCTCAATATCTAACGAGACAATGTACTGAACCTTTGGGCAGCTCTGACTAGGGGATATTGAACCAAAACCTGGTCCCTTTCATTTTTCCTCATTGACCCTCCTCCTATGCCATTTGGAAACAAGCAGAATAAGTTTGATTCCCTTCTATAAGACAGTCCTCCAAATATCCAACCATTATAATAATGGTAATAACAATCATAATAATAATAATAATACAACTTTCATTCTAATACTATATTCCACGCACTGTGTTTTGAGCTTAGGACAAAGGTATCATGAGGTGAGACACTAGCCTACCCTGTACAGAACTGGTGTTGGAGATTACTAAGGCGTACAAGATTTTGGTTGAATGTATAATCTAGGACATAACCTTGAAAAAAAAATTTTGTCTTTTTCACTTTTAAACTGAATCCCTCATCCAAGCTTGTTCTCTTGGAATTTCTGTTTCCCTCCCTAAAGACACAAAGAATTTCAGAGTGAAAGATATCTTCACTCTACAAATGGGGAAACTGAGGACCAGAGAAGGTTGTACAATCAGTGACTGTGTAAGTGCACATTTATCTAGCCCATTATCTAAAAATAAATATGTATATATACACATGTATGTGTCTGTATGTATATGTATGTATGTATGGGTTTATTTTATATACCTTTAGATACATAAATGTGTATGAATATACATAGTATATATAGATATGTATGTATTTTATTTTATACACCAAAAGATAGATAGGTGTGTGTATATACATACATACATATGTATATATGTGTGTATATATGTATATGTATATTATGCATATATGTATATTTGTTTTCTATACCTAAAGACTTCCCCCTGCCACACACACCTCAAAACAGCGTATTCTGAGTATGGTCTGATATGTGCATATTGAATTCTCCCCAGAAGAATGTAAAGTCCTAGAAAGCTGGCCCTTTGTGGGGGAGGGGTATCTTTGCCTGTGCCCAGTCCAATGTGTAGCACATAGTGGGTGCTTTAGTAATATTTGGTGGACTGACTTTATTGACTCACAATGGATTTAAGACCCTGAAGAGGCTTGGCTGAGTGGGCTCAAAAATAACAAGATTCACTGAGAATCTGCTCTGTGTCAGGAAAAAATGGAGGGTACAGGATGGGGGCTTGTTTCTTTGTTTTACTTCTGATCTACAAAAGGAGGAAAATGAATCAGAACTAAAAGAATCCAATGAGTTAAAAATGGGAACACAATGGGAAAAAATGGCTCTGGTCAACCGTACAGAGGTCAAGCCTAATTCTGCAGCTGGAACACTGACCTGCTGGCTGCACCTTGGTTGTTCCTGCCTAAGGGCTACATCAGAAGCATGTGTCAACAAACGGCTGCCAGCCTGGGCTACCTGGGGGGAAAAACAGGATTAGGAGTTGGGGAATGATACTTTATCTTCAGTTTACAGATGAGGAAACTGAGGCTCAGAGAGAGGGAAGTCACCCAATTCACCAGGGCCAGAGTCGAGATTAAAACTGAGTTTGTTGTTAATTCCAACATACCATAGCAACTCTCTAAGTTACAGGTATTACATATATATATATATATATATATATATATATTACATTATAATAACATAATAAATATATATATAATAATATATAAATTATATCTAATATATATAATATATAATAAAGGTAATTTTAATAATAAAGGTGTTCTGCCCAAATGAAATGATGTATTAAATGCTTTCAAAATGTTAAAGCTCTTTATACTTCCACTTATGGTGATGACAATGACTGGTATACTAAGGCTCCTCCCAGCTGACATTATATTATCTAAGATCCCTCCCAGCTTCAACATTCTGCTGTTTGTCCCTAGTCCTTTTATTGTATGTTGGAAATGCAAGAAGGAAGAGAAGATGATGAAAGCTAAGTCTCACAAATAGGCCCAGCCTGCCTGAAATCCCAATGGAGGCCCAGAAAGTTTGCCTGAGGACGTAAAGAATGGAGGGTCTCTTCCCATGTTTCCCCACCGTCCCTGTGTACCTTCTCTTGCTCCCTGTCAGCCTACTGTGTGCCTTTTAATTGGAAGCTGGGCTAGAACCACATAAAAATGGTGTGAGAAGACAAGCTTTTTCTCTGATGCTTTTTATGAAGGATTGATACAAACTCTAGATAGAAGGAGAGACAATGATCAGGTCGCCTTGTCTTCCCACATGACTGTGTGTCCAAGAACACTTGGCACCTCTTCTCTTGAGGTGTCTCTTTGTTGATCTTATGTGAGTAAGTGTTCTGAGGTGAGGACACTCAGGTGCCCGGAGAGACCAGGAACTCTATCAGGGGGGAGTACTCAGGGGACCAGCCAGATCAGATTATCCACCAAGTCTTATGATGTCCCACAAAGAATTCCAGAGCCAATGGCAACAATAGCCAAGACTGATGAATAGGCCGTGCAACAGCCCTGAACAGCTACTGATTTGGCCCAACCCAGCAAGGAACCAACTTATAGGTGCCTTGAAAGGACTCCTCCATTGGCTGTGCTACATTCAGAAGTGAATTTGACAGGACATGTTGGAAGGGAGAAGGACAAAGAACATGCACCATCTTGGTTGAAGGGAGCTTGTTCTAGATCATCCACTTTAAGTTTGAGTCCACTCTCCCCAAGAAGCAACTGGCTATATGGAAAGGGGGAGAGAGATGTGATTATAATTATTTCTTTTTTTTTAACATCTCCATAAATGCCCCTTGGTTGGGAAAAAAAAAAAGGAGTAACTACTGTTCATTGATATTGTCAAGGCATTAACTAGTGAGCTGATGCAAGGGAACACCCTGGATGGTAACACATTAGCAATAGTAGTAGAACCTCTCACCTTCCAGGCTATTCTTAGAACCCTAGAGGTACAGATCTCCTCTGATGGACCCACCTAATAAGGCTTCTGGGAGTTGGGACAGTGAGATGAGGGCTTTTTTCCACTTCTGATAATCTGAGCTCTGAAGTTCCTCGCCTCACCTCAAGCTCTGATGCTTAATATTCTATGATAATCTGGTCCTGCCTTCCCCACAAAGTTATTGTGAAGACCAGATGAAATAGTACATAGGAAAGCGCTCCAAAACGTCCTGTGCCCCATGCTGGGAGAAGATCGCTCCAGTGGGATTATGGTCCTCATTCTTCTTTCCCTGCAGTAGCTAGAGGTCATCCCAAACAGGGCATACGTGGTGTGGGAAATGAATTCAACTTAAATCTAAACATCACAAAACCTATTGGGTTTTTTTTAATGTGTATTTATATATACGCACCTATATTTGTGGGGGGGTATATAAATATATATATATGATCCCATATGTATACATATATATACAGAGACATCTGTTTACATACACAAGTATATTAATATGTGTATATACATACTAGATATTTAAGTATATCTATACCTATATTGAATATATGAATGTACATCATATAAAACATATACTCTCTGTGTGTATATACTTATACATATGTGCATGTATGTTGGTGTTGTGTATATATGTGCACATATGTGTGTGTTTACATGCACATACATGTAGCTTTGACTTTTAACAGGAATACAATGAAATAAGTAGACTGCTTACTCAGGACCCGGGTTAGAATTCAGCATGGATATCCTCACAAGTATATTAATATGTGGACACATTTACTGTATATTTAAGTATATATATATATATATATATATATACACACACACATATACTGCATACATGAATGTGTATGTCTATATGCTACCTATAAAACACGTATATAAATATATACTCTGTGTATACATACATGTATGCATGCATATTGGTATTGTGTATATGTGTACATGTACACATATGTGTATATTTATTTAACTTGGACTTTTAATAGGAATACAATGAAACAAGCAGACTTCTTCCCCAGGACCCAGGTTAGAATTCAGCACGGATATGAGGAAGCCAGTTTGGAAGAAAAGGATATTTCTGCCTAGGAGCCAACTTGGCAAGAGGTACCCCCCAATCCCTCTCAACCCCTCCACTCCCCAGCCCTCCACGGGCACACCACACTCTTACTTTCTGGCCTGGAGTTCCCAAACAGATGCTAGGACCCAGGCTGAAATGTGACCAACCTCCCCCCAAAGCTGGTTCTCAGGTGAATTCCAGCTGCTCTGAAGCCCTGCCAAACACTTTTGGGCTGGGAGCCAAGGAGGGCCAGGCCCAGGAGGATCCACCTTCCTTAGTTCACCCATCACCAACCTGCTCCTGCCCTGCAGATGGTTTTTAACAATCCAGGGAATTTCTGCCCTGCCAGTTCCCAAACAAACTGCACGGGGCCCAGTGACTGGAAGCCTCGGGCATAAGCATAATTCACCCTGGGAGAGCCTTGGCCCGTGAAAACCAGGCTCCGGTTCAGTTCTGATAAGCACCCAAAGGTTGCGAGGCATTCTTGGAGCCGTGTGGGGTTCCAAATTTAGGATGCCGCTTGACTGAGAGCAGGCTTAATGATACGGCCTTGGAACGCTGCCCTTGTCCCCTGGCCAGCCCCCAGAAAAGAGGTAAAGAGGCCGAAGGACAAAGGCAACAGGCAAGGTTTCCTTAGAAACTTGTTTTGCTTCTCAGACTCTGGCCCCATCCAGGTCATTGGGCGCCATGCTAGCGTGGGCAGATGGTTCTCTCCCAGATGCCCCTGCAGGAAGAAGGATTCGGATTGTCTATAATTCTTTCCACTCACTTTTCATCTAAAAGCACATCCATTTTCAAGGCACTGGGAGCCCGGATTTAAGAACAAGCTCAGGGCCCTCTCTGGAACCCCTGTCTTGGGTCATTGTCCAATTCCAGCCGAGTTCATGGAATCTTGAGTCCGGCCTCTTTCTGGACACGGATGACTGGGGGAGGAGGGACGCTTCACAAGAACAGTTCTTATCTTTGAGGAGTTTCCATTCTATCTGGAAGTGAAATTCAGTTCAGTTTAATAAGACTTTCTTAAGGCTCTTGAGAAACCTGTGTGACCCTAGTTAAGTACAACATCTCAGTGTCGGAAGCCACTCCAGTGGCAACCTGCATTTGTGAAGGGAGTTCCCACATTCCCAGAAGTCTTTGGATCAGTGAAATCACAGATTTGATCTGGGTTCTAAACTGGGGAAGAGGGGTTTAAAAACATAAATCAAAAGGGCTCAGGAAAAAAGATCATGTAGACTAATTAGCAATTATAAAACATGTTTAAAATCATGTGGTGTGGGGAAGAGAGAGCTGATTTCAGAATCCTCAGGAAGACCCGAGTTCAAGTCCAGTTTGTGACACATGCTGAGTTTGGGGTAAGGTCCTGATAATTCACTTACCCTGCAGAGCCCCTAGCAAGTCTTTAAACTTCTAAGCTGCATGAGAGATACAAAGCAGAAGTTTCTTCAGTTCCTCACATCAGAGTCCCCCTAAGACCCAGAAGACTTCCTGTAGGAGGTGGCACTTGGGCAGGCTCAGAAAGAAGCTGAGAATTTTAAGACACACAAGGAAGCAGCAATGAGGGAACATGCTCTAAATATGTGGGGGCCTAGCCACTGAGGGCTCTGTGCTCGAGCAGGCACTGGTTCACCCTCGCTAGTGAGTTGTACAAAGGATGGGCAATATTCTCTGCTGGGTCCCAGACCAGCATCTGAAACACTGAGGACCCAATTTCTAGCCATTCATGACTGAGAGGCCATGAGATGAGTCTCTGGGCAATGATGACAAGCTTCTTAGCAAAGCAGACTTTCCCTAAGTGGAGCCACAGAGTCATCGAATCCCAGTGTTGGGGGATTCTGTGCAAGGGATTTCCAAGACAATCTCATCTAGCACGTACCTGAGCAAGCATCTCCTCTTCAATATACCCAACCAAGTAGTTATTCAACTCAAATACCTCTGGAGATGGGGAGCCCACCACCAAGGAAGCCCATACTTTGTGACAACTTTAATTGTTATGAAATATTCTCTTGACATCAAGATGTTTGGATTTTCTTGGCAAAGATACCGAAGTGGTCTGCCATTTTCTTCTCCAACTCATTTTACAGATGAGAAAACTGAGGTAAATAGGATTTAGTGATTTGTCCTCTAGTAAGTACCTGAGGCCATATTCAGACCCAAATTTTCTTGATTCCAGGCCAGACACTCTATGCTCTATGGCACCACTAGCTCCCTAGGCATCTTCTAAGAAATAGCTTCTTAAACTGGGGGGTTGGAGTCACATAACTGAATGTGACATTGAAAAATTATGATTTATATTTAACATGTATTGGACTACCTGCCATCGAGGGGAGGAGGTGGAGGGAAGGAGGGGAAAGTTTGGAATAGAAGTTTTTGCAAAGGTCAATGTTGAAAAATTACCCATGCACATGTTTTGTCAATAAAAAACTATAATAAAAAAAGAAAAATTATGATTTATTATCAATAAATGTTTGATTTGTAACCCATTTTATATACTTACGTAACCAGAGTCACGTGAAAATTTCTCTGGTAAAGAGGAGTCACGAATAGAAAAAGTTTGAGAAGTCCTGTTTTAGGAGACAGGCCTTCAAACACTTGACAATTGTCATGTTCAGTGAGTCTTCTCTCTTAAAGACTTCTCATTTCCTTCAGCTAATGCTCATATACACTCTCCAGGTTCTTTCTCTGTAAAACGAGAAATCTTGGATGGATGATTGCCAAGGTCACGAGAAATATTTCTGTGCTATCTATGCTAAATGCTGAGTTTATGTGGGTAATACTGGGAGCCAATTGGGTCAATCTAACAAATCTCCCCATCCCATTAAAATGACTTATTCCATGCCATGGCCTGAACCCTTTGTCATGTGATAACACATCTCAGTTGAATCAATGGAAGAGCTAGAGAGGGATATGGTGAAATAGATATGAACAGGTCAAATCAATCAAAGATATTTCAACAAAGTGCAACAGGATCTTCTGTTCAGGTCACTTTAGGGACTTGACTCTATTATCTGGGACTTATTGTTTGAAATTAGGCTATGAGCCTCTAACAGTTTAGGAAGAGTTTCCTTAAAAAGGAGCCAAGTATGGAATGGGCAAGTGGGCCAACCAACCTTGATGGAGCAGAGAATGGGAGTAATGTTTAATGGCTCCAAAATGATGGGTAAGAGACAGGTTGTAAAGCGCTATAAATCCCAAGCAGAGGAGTCAGTACTTGATCCTAGAGGCAAGAGGGAGCCATTATACATTCTTGAGCAGAGGAGTGATAAGATGAGACCTGTGCTGTAGGAATTTGGCAGCAATTTCATGGAAGATGAATTGCAAATGAGAAAGCCTGGAAGCAGGAAATACTTGAAGCAAGTTTTTATTATTATTATTATTATTATTATTAACCACAGTCAAAGTTAAAAGGGGCTCCCCTTCCCTATCTCCCACCCTGCCACAACATCCCTCTCCCCCAGGGATGAAATTTTTTTTTCTAATTTCTGGGATGCAGCCCAAAGAACCAAAATATCACAAGTGAGCTCCACCATAAACCTGCCTATTCAAAGATCATAAAATTAACTCTTTGTGTTCATTCCCACACGCTCAAGTAAACTCGTCAAATAGTCAAAACATTCCAGTTGATTGCTGAAGTCATGTATGGTTGCAGATCACACCCTCTTCACCCTGTGAGACCCTCATCTGATCATCCCATAAGAGAGGATTTCATTAGTACAGAGAACCCTCAGGTGAGGAACCCTTTCTGTCAAGGCAGGTTGTCATCTTCCCTTCAGCACTTGGGGAAGGGGAGCCGAGGAGAACCATGGCAACGTTTCTTTAAAAGACAACTATAAAAACTTATTTAAAAAAATGTTCTACCTGACAGCTCTGACCTCATTAGGAACTGTTAGCACCCCAAGTGATATATTGCTGTGTTTAAGCTTGCTCACATGATTCTCTTAGCCACCTGTGGGGACTTTAAACACCTTTATGATTGCCAGCAGCCCTTTGTGAAGAAAATTAACCTCAGTCAATAAAGCTGGACAATAGAAAAGTCAACACAGGTGTCGATTTTTTTTTGATGGACATTAAACCCACAGGGTCATGGAAGCCAGCTCTGGAGTGAGAGAGGACTTAAGATACCATCAAATCCAACCCTTCCTTTGATGGATGAGAAAACTGACACTGGAGAGTTACCTTGCTTCATAAGATCACAGGTCTGGGAGCAATTTAGCCATTAACCATGTGGGAATCCAGCCTTCTGTATTTTAAGTGAATCATTTATAGACTATTCATTCTTTTGGACTCAGAATTGAGCATGTCGTCGATCAGAGTTCCCAAGTCTTTCAAAATTGTTTTTCACTAGAATTTTGTCATTGTAAGTCAGCTAAAGGGCACTGTGTTTAGGGTCGGGAGTCAGAAACATCTTTTTGACTCCAGAAAGATCTGAGTTCAAATCCACCATCAGATTCTAGCTTCGTGACTGAACAAGTCACCTCATTGCTGCCTGAATCAGTTTCTTCAACTGTTAAATGGGAATGAGGAGGAAGAGCAGAAGGAGGAGGAGGAGGAGAAAAAGGAGAAAGAGGAGAAAGAGGAGGATAAACAATAGCATCTATTTCTCCAAGTTATTGTGAGGACATAATGAGATGACATTTGTAAAGCACTTAGCATAGTACCTGGCACATAGTAGGTGCTTGATAAATGCTTTCTTTTCTTTCCTAGTAGAAATTATTCCAGTAGTTCTGCTTATTCGACTCTGTATCCGTTCATAAAGATTTCCCTGATTTCCTGTATTATTGTCCATTTCGCCATTTCTTATGGCACACGGATATCCCATTACATTCATATGTCATGATTTGTTTAGCCATTCCCCAGTAGACGGATATCTACCCCCCTCTTAGTTTTCAATTTTTTGCCTACCATGTAAAGAGCTGCTATAAATAATTTTTGTACACTTATATCCTTTTCCTTTTTCCTTGATTTCTTTGGGGTGTAGACCTAGCAATAGTGGAACTGGGTCAAAGGAAATGCAGAGGTTGGTAACTTTCTGGGCAGGGCTCCAAATTCCTTTCCGGAATGCCTGACCCAGTGCACAGCTCCACCAAGAGTACATGAGTGCAGCTGTTCTCACTCCCTCTCGTTTTTTGCCCCATTTCTCAGTTTGATGGATGTTAAAGATGTAGAACTTTCATTTTTCATTTGTATTTATCTAATTATTATTAGTGATTAAGAGTACTTTTCATATGATTATTGATAGTTTAGATTACTTTCTTTGAAAACTGACTGCTCACATCCTGTGATCTTTTATCTATAAGGGAATGACTCTCAGGCTTGTGAATCTGAATCCATTATTTACATTATTTACATTATTATTATTTATTGTGGAAATGAACCTTTTATTAGAGAAACGTTTTTACAAAGTTTCTTTTCCCTATTTCCTATTTACCTGTTTCCCTTCTAATTTTTACGAAGTTAAATGTGTTCAAAAACTTAAATTTTCTGTAATCAAATAGACACACTATATTTGGTGTGATCCTCCTGATCACTTCTTGACTTGGGAACTCTTTGCAAATCTATAGAACTGAATGTTAATTTTTTTCTCTGCTCCTTTATTTTTGACAGTATAATCTTTTAGATTTAGGTCCTGCATTTACTTAGAGCTCATCTTGGTGTATGATATGACACCCATGATATGACCTAGGAGGTAGGTAGTAAAAGGCGAGATTTTAATTCAGACTCTCAGATTCCAAATCTATCTGAAAGTCATGCTATTTATTCATTCTGCCTTGCTTATTTAGCAAATTAAATTGTCCAATGAGATTATCTTTCACTTAAACCCTCTCCCCCACACATACTTCCTACCTTCCCAGTTATTGAAGGGAAAGGAGTCACCCAAAATCACACTGAGAATAATAGAAACAGAACAAGGATCTGGGCTCCTGACTTCTCAATGTAGTGGGATTCTTTTTTTTTTTTTTTTTTAACAAAGCCAGATTTTGAATGGGCTTTAGCAGACATAGGTTAACAAGATTTTACGATATTTCTAAGATTCAATATTCTCCCTTTTATTTCTGCAAGCTGATGGGCTGCCTCTCAGACTTGACGTGCTATCCTCTCTGAACTCATGCAACTTCGAGGTTAGCTTCAATTATTTAAAAACCTCAATTTTTATACCTCCTATGTCATCCCTATGGGGGGAAGGGGTGATGTCAGGGAGGAAGGTCCAAACTTGCAACTCACAAACCTAAAGCACTTTAAGGATTCAAAGCATTTTCCTAATGACAATTCTGAGGAGTTGGAAGAGAGGGTAGAAGGAAATGAGAGAAGGGAAAAGGAGGGGAGAAGAGAGATAGAAATGGGAGGGGAAAAGAGAAAGGGATGGGAGAAAAGAGGGAAGGAAAGGGCAGAAGAGGAAGGATCTTCCTTTCAAAGATCCCTAAATTCTGTTATTCCCTCTTCCAGGGGAATCCCTCCACCAGAATTCCTTGACTTTAGGGAGCTGGGGTGTATTCCCCAAAGCCAGGATGAGAAAAACAAGGGACTCCAGGTCCCTTTCAGAATCCTTGATACTTGAATACATCAAGTGCTAAACTTTTAAATAGAACCTGCTCTGCTGTCGCCCATCAGATAGGACATTCCTCCCCACAGGTGGATACATTTCAGTGGCCTCAATCTCCCTCTCATCAGATAGTCAGATCCAAAGGGGTGTTAACAGTCCCTTAATTCCAGAATTAGCCACTGCTCCACCCCCTCACTACAATCAACATCAAAAATTCCCAGCATCTCCAGCACAATGTTTAAAGCCTTGGATCCCTCTGGAACCGGCCTAAGGTAATTAAATCAAGTTTGACTTCATCAAGCTTAGTTAATAAAATCACTCAATGATGGTTAAACGATATCCACAATAATAATCTCTTGCATCTACAGGGCATTTTTAACTTCTCAAATCACTTTCTCATACCTTATCTCAAGGGATCTTCATAGCAACCCACTGAGGTAAGTGCAACAATATTCTTGTTTCATGGAAGGAGACACTGAGACCCAGAGATGTTGTGAAGTGATTGGTCCCAAAAAATCCTCTTGATGGTTAAGATAACAGGGTGGCCTAAAACTGGGCGCCCCAATTTGCAGCTGCTGTCTTGTTCTCTGTCAGGAAAGCAAAATATATGAGGCGGATTATATATGAGGCTGTTAATATCAAACAGAAGAGCTTTTAATTGATTCTTGAATTAACAGAGAGCCAGAAAATCTTCTTGAGCATGTAAATGACATAGTCAGATTCATACTTTACGCTTCTCAATTATATAGTTATTTGGAGGCAGGACGAACTAGGGACAGGGAAACCAATTCGGAGGCTAAACACCCCAATTCGCAGCTGCTGTCTCTCAGGAAAGCAAAGTGCGTGAGGCAGAGTGAAGGGCTTTTAATGTCTAACAGAAGAGCTTTGAATTGATTCTTGAATTAACAAAGAGCCAGAAACTCTTCTTGAGCATGTAAACGACATGGTTTAGGCATCTCAATATTATAGCTATTTGGAGGCAGGACAAACTAGGGACAGGGGGACAGATTTCCTTTCCTGTCCTGAAGGTCTCTGAATGGAAGTCTAAATGGCTGTCAGTTCCTCAATAGGACTTGGTTTGAACTTGGGTCTTCTCCCTTCAAAGCCTTCATAGCTTCTAAGGCAGAAGAGTAATATGAATAGAATTGTGTTCCAGACATCTCCATGTTATGATTACGTTAAAAGTGGATTGAAGAAAAAAATTTAAGTGGATAGAAGAAGGGACAGACTGGAGTCAAGGGGATCAGTCAAAGATCTGCAGCTTCTTCGGAAGGGTAGTCATATGGTCAGATATGTAATCACCCACCCCTATTCCACTGAAGGATGCCTTTTTATTTTTTTAAAGGAGGAGGAAGAGAATGAGAAGAAGAAAAAGGAGCAGGTGGAAAAACAAGAGAAAAAGAAGGAAGAAAAAAGAAGAGAAGGAGAAGTATATTCTAGACTCAAAAGGAATGGTATCCTAAGCCATCTAACCAAATACCATAGTGAACAAGACCAAACTCAGAGTTAAGAAACCTGGTTTAAGTTCTAGTTCTCACAGTCAATCAGTCAATCAACAAGCGCTTATAACTATCCCTATGAGCCCCAACTTAAACATGTATTTACTCACAGCAGCCCATGGAAGTCAGCCATACTTCTATTGTAATCCCCAGTTCAAGGTGAAGAAGCTAAAAGTCAGACATATTCAACTCAAGGTCACACAGCTAATAAAGAAAGGGTGGGCCCAAGATTCAAATTGAGCTTTGCTGGCAGCAAGAACAGAGCTCTTTCCCCAGTTCCAGGCAGCCTCCTTGATTGAAGTCACAACAAGAAAACATCGCTTCCTACTGACACCTTTCCAAGACAGGAGCTTCATGGGCCAATCTTGTGGCTATGGAGGGAGAAGACCCACGTTCAAGTCTGGTATCGTTGAGGAACTGACATTCGGTCCTTTAGACTCTTCATTCAGAGATCTTCAGGACTGGACAGGACCTCAGGAATGAGTCAGGCTAAACTGAATCTAACAACCTTCCCCTCATCACCACCCAAAAGGAGCTGAGCCACCCTTTGATTCAAGTCATCAAAGGAGAAGTATCATGCTTACTTTCCAGGACAACTTATTCCACTTGGGAATCACTCTGATTACTAGAGAGGGAAATGTGCTTGCGTCCATCCTAACTTGCCCCCTGCAATTTATTATTCCTGGTTGTGCCCTCTAGGGTGAAGTATAACAAGGCTAATCCCTATTAATGACAGCTGGCATTTATAGTGGGTGCTTCAAGGTTTACAAAGAGTTTTACAAATATTATCTCATTAGAGCCTCTCACCGTCCCTGGAAGGTGGGTGCCATTATTATACCCATTTTACAGATGAGAACACTGAGGCAGACAGTAATTAAGTGATTTGCCCAGGATTTCATGCCGATTAAATGTCTGAGGCAGGTTCACTCTTTTTTTTTTCAGTTGTGTCCAACTCTTTGTGACTCTGGAGTTCTTTTTGGCAAAAATACTGGAGTTATTTGCCCTTTCTTTCTCTAGCTCATTTTTACAGATGAGAAAACTAAAGTAAACAGGATGAAATGACTTACTCAGGGTCACACAATAAGTATCTGAGATTCTCCCTGACTCCAAGCTCAGCGTTTTATCCCCTGAACCAGGAAATTCCTTCAAATACCCTGAAGACACCCATCATACCCTCCTCCCCCAAGTCTTCTCTTCTTCAGGTTAAATATCAGTTCCCTCAATTGTTGAGTCTCTCTCTTTACCACCTTGGTCACTTTCCTCTAACCAGTCTCCAGTTATCAGTGTCCTTAAAATGGACCACGCAGTTTCAGCACCAATAATTGATGAAATAGTCCCTGTATCCAGGATGTAATGTGCCCATCACAGGCAGGTCTAAAGACTTAGAAGATGCAAGATGTGGGCGAGAATCAACCAATTGAGAAAGCAGCCATCATAGACATCCCTTCTACTTGTGTCTTAGATTTCTCATCTGAAAAAAATCCAGGGTCCTCCTGGATGTGTCTTCAGGCTCTAGACCTATTATCCTTTCATCATAATCAGAGCAAGGGCCACCACAGCATCATAGACCTAAAGATGGAAGCAGGGTTGTATGGAGTTAGCTCTCCCTGGCTTAGAAAGCCAATTGTTAAATTTTCAGCGTGAGCATTTACATCTCGGAAATTGACAAATGCTATCCATCAGGGCTTGATCTATTGTCTAGATTTAAGAACATGAAGGTGGGGAGGGGATCTTAATAATGCAGATTACACTGTAAAGTATACACAGTTAACTGATTCTTGAATTAACAGAGAGCCAGAAAATCTTCTTGAGCATGTAAATGACATGGTCGGATTCATACTTTAAGCTTCTCACCCAATTGCTACTGCATGACCTTAAACAATTCATTTCTCTTGATTTCCATCTCTAGACTTTGGTTTCCTCTTCTGTAAGTCTTTTCAGAGAGACAATTGTTAAACGTTTACTGGCACACCCCTAGCTGGAAGAGATCTCAGAGGCCACTGACTCCAACCTTCCCCTTTCACAGGTAAGAAAATCAAAACCTAAAGAAAGAGGCAACATGGTCACCCAAGGTCACAGAGGTAGTAAATGGCAGAGCTGACTTGTGTCTTCACCAAATTCAGGCTACACATTTATAGAATGGAGATAATCATGGAATTTTGTTTCTATCTCAGGTTCCCCAGGCTCTGGCACTGAAGCTGACACATAGTAGGCGCTTAATAAGTACTTACTGATTAATCATTTCCAGACCTTAAAAAAACTGAAGCTCCAACTACTTTCCATGAAACTCAAAGTGGCAGACCAGGAGATGCATGTGAGAGATCCCTTCTCCCATCCCAAGGGGAAAAACTTGCTTGTCTTTAAGGAGCCTAGTAGGGTTGGGAGGAGCCCTACATTTAAAGAACTAGGAATTGGGTTTAAATATTGGCTCAACTCTCAATATTTCAAGATCTTATGATCTTGAATACTTCTTTCTTCCCCTTTTTGGGTCTAGGTGGTGTAGGGGATAGAGTACCAAGCCTGGAATCAGGAAGATCTGAAGTTCAAATCTGGTCTCAGACCCTGACTAGCATCCTGGGCCACTTCACCCTGTTTGCCTCAATTTCCTTCTTTATTAGATGATCTGGAAAAGGAAATGGCAAGACATAGGTTACCAAGAAAACCCCAAACAGAGTTACAAAGGGTCAGAAATAACTGAAAACAACTGAACAACAAAAAGAGTGTTGGATCTGATGGATTTGGACCATCCATCTATATGTCACTTAAGCAACCTGGACCTCAGTTTTCTCATTTGTAAAAGGGAGGAGCTGGACTTGCTGAACTCTGAGGTCCCAGTTATAGACCTATAAATCAATTTAAATGCCCTGAGCCTCATTTAGTCCTTTGATCTCTGAAGTCCCTTCCAGCTACAGACCTATAAATCACTTAAACACTCAGAGCCTCAGTTTCCTTATTTGTAAAAGAAGGGCTTTGGACTGGTTGACCTCAGAGGTCCCTTCCAGCTTTGAATCTTTGGCTCTGTGAGTCTCCGGATTGCACATTTCCAATGGATTCCTGCCAGCTGCTCCATTTCTCCCAATCCCCAGGATAGCCTGAGGCCCAAGCTGAAATCCCCCCACCTGTGGATTTACCTTTCAGGTACTTGCAAGCACCTCCCTGAAATACTCACATCAAACAGGCTAGATTTTTGAGGTTGTTTTCTTTCTTTTTTCCCCAAGGGGGGGATTTCTGCAGGGCTCTGAAGCCCTCTCCTAGTCGGTAATTCATGGGGCCTCAGCTATTTCTTGTGGTTGGCGGGGGCGGGAATAAGTTTCATTTAATATTAACCGAGCTCCTTTCCCTCACTTCCCTCTTTTCTCTTTGTCTCGCTTTAATAAACATCCAATGGAGCAAGTTAAGGTCTGTTGGGCTCTGGGGCATTCTTCATAACCTTCTGAACATTTCACTCAATAGTGACTTAGAAAACACACACACACACACACACACACACACACACACAAACACACACATGACCCCAACAAACCAACCCATTGTTTCCCATGCACAGTCATCCTGGACTTTTTTTTTTTCTTGAAAGAGCATCTCTGAGCCAACAAGTAATTGTTTTCCCCAAGTCCTTCATGCATGACTGAAAAAGCTCCTAGGGTCAGAAAAATTCATCCTCAACAGAGTCCCACCCTTTGTGAGGACCAGAGATTCTAAACAGTCTTTTGTGATCCATTCTTCTCCTCTTAGAGTGGCAGTATAGCAAAATGCTTAGAGAGGAGATCTCAAAGTCAGGAAGACTTAAGTTCAAGGACAGTCTCCAATAGAGACCATCTGGCTATTCCTGGCCAACCCCCCCCCCCACTTCTCAGTAGTCTAGATAACTCTCTAACAGACCAATATCTTCTCCACATTAGAAGGGAGGGAGTTCCCTCACTTAGGTACTCCCTATGGTACTAAAATTCCCAAGGCTATCCATATACCATCTCTCTAGTTCTCAGGTATAGCCTTGAGTAATTAGAGAAAGAATTTCAGCGGAGAGCAAAGAGAAAAAGATGTTGGAGTTCAACTAGGGGTGACAGAAAACCATAGCCCATGGATCAAGCTTTTGCTTAGTAGAAAAAATGCTGAACTCAGAGGTAAAGGACCAACTCTGCTACTGCATGACCTTAGACAATTCATTTCTCTTGATTTCCACCGCTAGACCTTGGTTTCCTCTTCTATAAATGAAAAGGTTAGATATATGATCTCTTCCTAACTACGTATCTATAGACTAGGATCCTAGGATACTACATATTTAAATATGCGACTTCAAATGATGAGAGGCAGCGTAGCTTAGATGATAGAGAGATGAGATGGAATTGTTACCAGTAGAACCTGGCCTTGTTCCTTGCCTCTGACCCAAACTGGTTAAAGATCCTGAACAGTGTTTTCAGTATCTAGACAACTGAATATGACTCAGCTACAGAGAAGGTGTCAGTGGACATTGAAGAAGGAGTTTCTATGCCCAGGAAGTCATACATTGGGTCCCTATTCCCAAACTCCACCTAGAGAGATCCTGAAACATCTTGGAAACCAGAGCTTTGAAATTATCTTCATTTTATCACTGCCCTGTTATTGAACAAACTCTACTCATCTCCAATTCAAATATTTTAGCTCAACATTTGATAGGTAGTAGAAACTCTACAGGCTCAGAACTCAGCAGAATCATGAGAGCAATATACACAATACACAATGTAATAAGAAAAAAGTCATAAAGGGAAACATCACATATTAACAGAAATGCCCAATGTTGTGGTGGAAGGAGCAAAAACTTTGGCTCCAGACTATACTGCTTTCATCCCCTTCTCTGGTTTTTACTGTCTGGGAGACTTTAGGCAATTGACTATAATCGGTCTTTAAAAACAGATGATGAAACAACTTCTCTATTCCAGGTACTGAGATAGGGGACTAAGAGCACTGAATATTGCATATTTGGACAGATCAACTTGGCTGGTTTTAGCCTAACTGCTTTTCCTTGTTACTAGGGTTATATAACAGGAAGCTATCGTGATGTAAAAGCATAGCTGTGTGAGGATCAGCTAAGTGGTACAGTGCACAGAGTTCCAGGTCTGAAATCAGGAAAAGTTATCTTGGTGAAGTCCAAATCTGACAGACACTTCCTAACTTTGTGGAACCTTCTTTGCCTCAATTTCTTCATCTGTCAAATGAATAGAAGAAAATGGCAAACCACTTCAGTATTTTTGCCAAGAAGAAAACCTCAAATGGAGTCACAAAAAATCAGACATAACTTAAAAATGACTGAACCACACACACAACAACAACAACAACAACAACAAGAAACAGAAGACCTTAATAAAATAATCCCCAAAGTATGGAATCTGAATCAAGACTCAAACCCTGATTGATTGGATTACCACAGCAAGCAACTTAAATTTCCAAAGCCGTTGTTTCCTCACTCACAAAATGAGGATGAGATGGAATAATACTTCCCAATAGGATCACTATATGGGAATTGTTTTATAAACCTGGAAGTACTCTCAACTTGGGAATCACATTGTCTTTCTAAACTTAACACTCACTACTCCTCCTCCACATGGAGCCTCCACTGCCTTCAAGTCATGCACCCCTCACCCCTTGATAGGATCCCCAGAGCCTTCCTATTTCTTCACCTTTGCTCAAATAATTCCCTCTCATGGAATGTTTCCCTTCTTCACTCATTGACTCAAGTCCCCATGCTTCAGGGGTTCCCATTTAGATTTTTAAAGTGATAAATGCTACTTGAAGCTTGGAAAGACTAACTATAAATCCCCAAAAAGGAAGTACTGCCTAATCCAGTGGAGCAAGCACTTAGACAAATGAGAACCAGAGCAAGAGTCAAGGGCTAAAAATAGGCTTAACTTTAAAAGGGTAGAAAGAAGTTCTTGCATCTGCAAAGAACCCCAGAAGTCATCTTGTTCAATGTTTCTTGAACAAGAATCTTCCCCTTATAATATCTCTGATGATGTATGGTCATACACCCTTTTTTTCAAGACCTCCATGATGGGGATCTTGCCACTTCCCAAGAAAGCAGCTTATTATATTTTGGAACTACCTCTGTAGTCAAGCCATTCTTTTTAACTCCTATACTAATGTCTCATCTAAATCTACCTCCCTTCAACTTAACTGAATTTTTTAACAGGCAAACTTTTATTCCATATGGGTTGGATCAAGCCATGTTCCATTTCCCATACTGCCATTCACCCTGACCACCCTGCCTTTGACTCTGTCCCTACCCAACTTTCTCACCATCTTCAACTGCCCCTGTGGTCTGGACCACATACCCTTCCCTTAATCCCTAAGGAAATTAATCTACTCAGCCTCAGAACCCCAGGAGTAAGGGCAAGCTGCCTTTATTTCTGGGTGAATAAGCACAAACTCCCCCCACCCATTATATGTAGCCAGTTCCAGGCCCCAAACCAGACCACCCAATAATGCTTTTCACCACGGGCAGCCATCCACCCGAGTCAACTTGCCATAAACTTTGCCATCCTACCTTTGTTGCATTCCTCTTCTGCTCTAGGAATTGTTATCAAGTCAAAGCTACTATTGTTTTAGAATAAGCATGACAGTCAAATACACTTTGGATAAACACTGTACCCACCCAATTGCCTTTTTCTTAGCCCACCACTCTCCTAAAGAGGTGGTCTTCGCCTATTAACATATAAGTTTCTTTAGGGCAAAGATTATCTCTTTCATATTTGTATCCCCAGCACTTTGCCCACTGTAGGAACTTGATGATGTTTTTTTATTCATATTCATAGCTGTATCCAGCTCTGAACCTAAGGCCACTGGAAACCTGTATCTTCAAACCATCCTCAGATCCCATCTTCTTTTCGAGTTGTTTCCTTCCCAAATTTTCACTTCTCTTATGAATCTTCTGTGACCCCAAGGTCCACTTAGTCTATCATTAGGCTGAGCTATGCTTTCTGTTGGTATCATTTGTATCAAAATGAATAATCTAAAGAATGAATGAGTGAATAAATGAATGATGAAGCATTTATTAAGTGTTCACTATTGCCAGTCTTATATGCAGGGTACATCATGTGAAATGCCAAAATGGATGAATCAAAAAACTAAGACTACTGGGAGAAATAACAATAATCTCAAATATACAAATAAGGCTCATTCTGATGGCAAAACCTAAAGAGGAAAGGAGTCAAGAAAGCTCTTGATGAGCATAAAAGAAAAGCTTCCTGAAGTTTAATATCAAAAAAATGAAGATCTTGGCAACTGATCCCATCACTTGGTATCAAATAAAGGGAGACAGCATAGAAGCAGCATCAGATTTTATAATTTATGATTTGTGATTTATATTTAAATATTTTGGCTACACAATGAAAATACAGGACTCGTTGGAAAAGACCCTGATGTTGGAAAAGATTGAAGACAAAAAGAAAAGGGGACAACAGAGGATGAGATGGATAGATAATATCATGGAAACAATGAACTTGGACAGACTTTGAGAGATAGATAGTGGAGTACAGAACAGCCTAGTATAGTATTCATGGGGTCACAAAGAATCAGATAAAAATGAACAACAACTCCTCAGTAATAAAGATTGAGTAACTGAGTATTCAGTGATCCACTCCTATATAAGAAGGAAAATTAGTAAAAGCTTGAGAGAAGAGAGATCCTTACTTACATATAGCTTCAAGAGAGAAGATGCAAGATCTCGACCTCTCTTTAAGTCTTTAAAGAAAGAGAAAGTTTCTGGGAAGAAGCCTTGTAGAGAAGCTGCACTTTAACCAAATTCAGATCCCTAGCTTGATAACACTAAAGACTAAAGGTAATTTCCCCTTAGACAAAACCGAAGATCCTCTCTTAGTTGAGCTGAGTTATCTCACTCCCAATGGGAGAGAGAATTTACTCTGTTTATTGTGTGGTATACATTCTTCTATACAGACTTTCTCTGATTTTTGCTTTGCTTATATAAAAGGGCTTATTTATTCTATTTACACTTATTTACTACTATGTACCCTCATTGCGGAACTGAGATTTAGTGGGAAGGGAATCAAGTTTTGGATACATACCTTGGGATCCTTCTTTCCCATTAAAGAACAATGATGAAGCACAGAAAAAAATTATTTCCCCTAGACAATGTTTAAGGGAGAAGCTAGAGGTATCCATCCTAGTACACCCTCTCTCTGAGGAGAGCAAAGTGACAAGCCTCTAGCCCTAACTTTCTGCTTCCCCTCCAAGAAGAATTAAATCCTCCCTTGGAAAAGGATAAGGGAAGAAGACTCTAGAAATACCTCTTCTTGCTTCCCTTTGAGCTACACATGAGAAAAAATCAGGCCAAAAGAGGGGAAAAAATGAGAAAGAAACAAAGAAATAAAGAAGAAAGTGAAAGGATTATATTTTAATCCACATTCAGGCTCTGTAGTTTTCTCTCTGGGTATGATTTGCATTTTCTATCCCAAGTCTATTGGAATTGCCTTAAAATCACCTCATTGTTGAAAAGAGCTAAATCCATCACAGTTGATTATCACATAATCTTGTTGTGATTGTGTACAATGTTCTCTTGGTTCTGCTCACTTCACTCAGCATCAGTTCATGTAGAGCTTTCTAGTTTTTTCTGAAATCAGTCTGCTTATCATTTCTTACAGAACAATAATATTCCATAACATTCATATACCATAACTTATACAGTCATTCTCCAACTGATGGACAGCCACTCAATTTCCAGTTCCTTGCCACTACAAAAAGAGCTACTCAAACATTTTTGCACATGTGGGTCTTCTTCCCTCTTTTATGATCTCTTTGAGATACAGACATTTTCAGTATGACAATTACAAAATATTTTTTCACATAAATAAAGTTAGATCGAAACAATTGGAAGAATATCAATATTACTTGTTCATGGGTAGGCAAGGCCAATACAATAAAAATGACAATTTTATCCAAACTAATTTATATATTAATTTTATAACTAAATTGCCCAAAAGATTTACTTGAAAAATAGCAAAATTCACTTGGAAAAACAGTCAATAATATCAAAGAAAATAATTTTTAAAAATGTAAAGGAAGACAGTTTAGCAATACCAAATCTTAAACTATATTATAATATATATATATATATATATATATATATATATATTATAATCATCAAAACTATCTGCAACTAGCTAAGAAGTAAAAATGTAACTCAATGGAATAAAGTAGAAATACAATTTACAGCAGCAAATGAATATAATAATCTTTCATTTGACAAGTGTGAAGACTTAAGATTTTGAAATAAAAATTCATTATTTTGTAATATGGCAGAAATTGAGTATAGCCTAATACCTTGCATCATTTATCAAGACAAAGTCAAAACAATACATGACATAGATATAAAGAGAGTTTTTACCAAAAAATAATTTTAGAAGGCAGAATATATTACTTATCAAACTTATAGACAAAGATTTATATATAAATAAGAGATAGAGAGTTAATTATAAAATGGATAATTTCAATTACATTAAACTAAAAAGATTTTATATAAATAAAACATGTAGCAAAGATGAGAAAGAAAGCAAAAATTTGGAGGAGGATTTATAGACATTTAATCAGATAAAACTCTCATATCTAAAATGTATAATGAATTTTGTCAAATCTATAATAATACAAATCATATCCCAAATGATAAATGGTCAAAAGATCTAGACAGGAAGTTTTCTGATAAAGAGATCAAAACAATTTATACTCATATGAAAAAATGCTTGAAATCATTATTGATTAGAGAAATGCTAATTAAAGCAACCTTGAAATATAATTTTATACCTAACAAATTGGCCAAAATGGCAGAAGGGGAAAGTGAAAAATGTTGGAGGGGGTGTGGAAAAATTAGGACACTAATTCATTATTGGTGGAATTGTGAACTGATCCAACCCTTTAAGGAGAGAAATCTGAAATTAAGTCCAGAGAGTTATTAAACTGTTTATGCTCTTTGACTCACCAATGCCATTATTTGGTCTATTTCCAAAGACAATTGGGGAAAAGGAAAAGAACATATATATTCTAAAAATGTTATAGCAGTTCTCTTTGGGGTGATAAAAAACTAAAAATTGCAGGGATGCCCATCAACTGGGGAATGTCTAAACAAGTTGTGGTATATGGTTGAGATGGAATACTACTGTGCTATAAGAAATGATGAGCTCAATAATCTTAAGAAAATATGGAAAGACTTGAATGAAATAATGAAATGAACAAAGCAAAACCAAGAGAATATTGTGTATGGTAACAGAAATATAAACAAGTTATTTGACCATTATAAAATCAAATTAATTATAAAGGACATATGAAGAAAGATGCTATCTGAATCCAGAGAAAGAAATGATAAATAGATGTATAGAACAATTTTACATTATATATGTATATTTATAAGTGTGTGTAAGTATATACCTATATACATAGAAATATATAATGTGTATCTAAAAGCATATATATATACCTCTATAACTATTTGTGTTAAATGGTAGCCTTGCAAGATCTGAGACAGGAAGGAGAGGGGAAAACAGAAATGAGGAGTGGGGGTGGGAAGGGAAGGAGTGATTTGGCTTGTTCTGGAGCTGAAGGAGTCATACTATCCTTTTCAAGTAGGAAGACACAAAAGGGATATCGAATAGAAGTGCTTTCATAAGGAAAAAGACCATCAGTAGTACACAGAACCTAAATAACAAGTGACTAGGAGAAAGACAATGCCCCCAGTAGTCATGGGGAAGAGTTTGAGAGAAAGATAACAAATTCAATTTGGGACATGTGGTGTCTAGAAGACAACAAGTTTGCGATTTCTCAGGAAGAGGTATAAGACTGATGCTCAGTAGAGAGACTGGGACTGACTCTATAGATTCGGGAATTATAAGCACAAAGATAGCTGATTGGGGAACTAATGAGATCCCCAAGTGAAATAACCTAGAGTAAAAAGACGTCCAAAGACATAATCATGGGAAATTCCCATAGTTCTAGATGAAGATCCAGCAAAGGAGAAGGAGATGGAAAGCTAGATCAGATAGAAGTGAAACTAGGAGAGAGAGACAGAGACAGACAGAGAGACACAGAGATATAACAAAAACCCAGAGAACAGAGTATCCAGGAGTAGAAAAGAACCAAGCATACTTAAGGCTGCAGCATCTTCCTGAGTTTCACCTTTAGAAAATACTTAGGTGCATATATAGGAGCTGCCCACAAGGAATTGAGCAGTTTTCATATGGAAGCCACATTAGATTTTTCTGTTTGACTGAAGAAGGCAGAAGAAGGCACAATGCAAAGGGTGCAAAGGTCATCAATAAGAGCTATCCCAACCTGGGAGGGGTTGCCTGAGAGAAGGTGAGGATCACTCCTTGGAGATCTTCCAGCAGGGGCTGAATAATCACTTCCCAGTGGGGGATTCCTATTTAGGGATGGGTTGGACTAAGTGGCCAGTGAGCGCCTTTCCTACTCCAAGATGCTGCAATTCTGTGTGTGACTAAGGGGCAACCCTAAGCTTGTGCTCCCTTTCTCAGGTCCTAAGCTAGACCCTAGGGTTTCCCATTCTGCCGACTCACCCGGTGACCACAGAGTCAAAGCTGGGAAGGAGGGAACTATGAGAGAAGGTGATTTCTGTTTCCATGTTTGGAAAAGGTTGAAGCAAGTCCCAAGGTTGAAGTAAATAATTTGCACTGAATATTTTTTTAATCATTTGAAGGAAAATGAGTCGATGAAAATTCAAGCTTAGAATGGTAAAGAATGAAACATACCCTTTTTTTGGTCAAGAAGAAGGAACTACTAGAGGAGAATTTTGTTTGCGTTACCCAGGTCTTTCCCCATCTGAAACTTGGCTTTTATTTCTATGAAGCATGATGAGACAAAAGGAGGAAAATATGCAGTCTATTTTCAAGCATTTGTCTTGAGGCTTACATCTGCTTCCCTCCTCTTGGATTTCCAATTCTTCTACTAATCTTTCACCATTTGCTTTTAAAGAAAGCATTATTGCTGTTGTTCAGTCACATCTGACTCTTCGCGACCCCTTTAAGGTTTTCTTGGCAAAAATATTGGAGTGGTTTGCCATTTCCTTCTTTGATTCAATTTATAGATGTGGAAATTGAGGCAACTGGAGTGAAGTGATTTGCCCAGGGTCACATAGCTAGTAAGTGTCTGAGGCTGGATTTGAACTCTTGGAAGAGGAATTTCCCTGACTCCAGACCCAGCACTTTGTGCACTATGGCACCCTCTAGCTGCTCTTTCATCCATATTGGGGAAATCAAACTTGGACGTACCAAAGAAAGATATTTATCACTATACATATAGGATCCATGTTAACTACATGCACCGACTTACAGAAGAAGAAGTAGACATGTTTTACTAGGTCCATGAGGTTAGAATTAGAAATACAGGAAAGTTACAAAGGAGCAAATTGTGATTTGATGTCAATTAAATTGATTAGTCTGACCCACAGGTTGAATGGGCTACTTTTGGGAAGTTGTGGGTTTCCCCTCATTCGGGATCTTTAAGCAAAACCTGGATGACGTTTTTTTAAGATATATCATAGAGGGGATTCATTTTTCAGATACAGATCAGATAAGGCAGACAGCTAGGTGACACAGAGAGCAGAGTGCTAGCCCTGGAGTCAGAAAACCTGAATTCAAATCCTACCTCAGACATTTACTAGCTGTGAAACTACAAGCAAATAAGGAAAAACCTATGTTTCCTTAGTTTCCTCATTCATAAAATGGATATAATAATAGCAAACACTCTCTCCCCAAGGATTGTTGTGAGAATCAAATGAGATAATAACTGAAAAGCATTTAGTGCCTGAAACTATGTTAATGTTAGCTAATTGTCACCATCACCATTGTCATCGTTGTTGTTATTAATTATGATTATGATTATTTTTGAGGTCTCCCCAATTCTGAAATTACAATTAGCTAGATAATAATCATATAAATAAAGAAACTGAGTCCCAGAGAATAAAAGTGACTAGTAGTTTTAAGAAAAGATCCACAAATTTCTAGATCATACATATAATAAAGTAGAGATTAAGATATTTTCCAGTTGTAACTGGGAGGAAAAAGAAAGAAATTATATACTAGAAAAGGAACAATTATAAATAGATCTTTTCATAGGATAAGAGGCTCAATAAGATAACATGACATGGTAGAGAACATTCAACGCTCATCTCCCCAGCCAATCTCAACTATCCTTGGGCTTTGCTTTTGGGACTCACTCAAGAATTTGCCTCTTGAGAGTCTCTTCCAATATGTGTCACCCCCAATCTTCATTTAGTGTCCTGTTGCAGGAAGGATTGTACCTCTAATTTGGCCATCTATGTATGGAGGACTTTGTGGGTCTGGATGGATACTTACTTCCTGTTGGAAACAGCCTTTAAGATAAGTATTCCCAAAGCTGTAGAAAACCTACCCAGGACATGCATTCTGCCTTTGCTCAAGCCTGCAAAAAGAGGAAGAAACTGGCACAACTAATCTAGAAAATTAATTAATAGAGGGAACTGGATCAGGTTGCTGGTGGGCAAGACTAGTTGAGCAACACTGGGGTCAGTGCTTTCTCCTCCAGAAGCTACTTTGAGTAGCAACTAAGGTCAGTAAAAAATAAATTCCCCAACATTAAAGTAGGCTGAGATAGCTCTGGGGTCCAGTTCCAGGAATAAAGGGAAAAGGATTTATAAAAAGTTAAAAGAAAAGGAGGTATATAACTGCCAAAAATTTTAGGAAGAAGAAAAATCAATTAAAAACCTAGAGTACAAATACATTGATATGGAAAATACTAAAGTTATAAAAGAAAATGAGTATCAAGACATCTAAAAGATTACAAAGGTCTTTAAATAAATATTGCATAAGAGAGGAAATTAACATATCACCTGATGAACCACAGAACACTATGGATTCCCTAAAGAACATTGAATCACATTATGTTATTCCAGAATACCTCAAGAGAGAAATCAGAATCTTGAGAGAAATTAAATAAATTGACTTGAGGTTAGAAAGATATGAGTAAATATCTGTCTCAAATACCTACTAGCTGTGTAACACTGGGCAAGTCAATTAACTGCTCTCTGCCTCAGTTTCTGCATTTGCAAAATAGGGATAATAATAATAACTTCCCGGGGTTGTTGAGAGGATGAAATCAAATATTTTTGAAGGACTTTGCAAATATTAAACTACTATGTAAATGCTAGTTGTCATTATTATTATTTAAAATGGCAAAATTTATGGCCTGCACAGCAGAAATAATTAGCAGTTATATTTCCAAACATATTAGAAATACAAATATCCTAAAGTAAAGGGCCATCTGGAAGAGACACAAAAAGAAAATGTGATCTCTATATAAGCAAAACACATAGATCTTGAAGACAAAATCTTTAGAAGCAGCTTAAGGATGATAGATCTCCCCAAATAAAAACATAAGCAAAAAAAATTTGAACACTATGTTTCAAGAAATAATACAAGCAAACCATTTAGAAATAAAGATATGATCAATCAAAATAATAAACAGATCACTTTCACCCCGACACATATGCACCAAAATCCTATCCTTTCAACTCCAAGACACATCGTGATTAAACTTCTCAAATCCGATGAGAAATATCAAATTCTGCAAGTAGTTTGGGGAAAAGATCTTGAAACATAAAGGAAAAGGGAAAAAAACTCCCACACAAAGATGCTTATCCCATCATACACTCTTTCATGTCTTGTTGGAAAGATGGTTCTAATGGAGTACAGCAGGGATTGATACTTATCTCTGTGGTGTTTAATATTTTTGGTCAGTGACAGATGGCACGATTATCGAATCTAAAGATAACAAGACCAAGGTAGGAGGGAAAAGAATCAAGTTAGATAACAGAATCACACAAAGATTTTTACATGTTCAAACCCTGGACTAAATTCCATAAAATCAAATTAAATTGGAATAAATAGAAAGTCTTATATTTTAATTTAAAAAGTCAACTTAATAAGTATACAAAATGGCAGCGGGATAACTAGATAATAATTAATTTTTCTGAAAAGGTTCCAAGCCTGGAATATATATATATTCTTGGACTAAGAACTACAAATGATTAAGAGTATGATATGGAAAGCCAAAAGCTAATGTATGTTTAAACTACATGATGAGAGACACATTGTCCAGAGCAAAGGGAGGAATATTCTGCAGTATTCTGCCTTGGTTAGAACACATCTTGAGGACTGTCTTCAGGGCTGGGGGCTACGTCTTAGAAAAGGCTTAGAAAGGGCATCCAGAGATGGGAAATCAGGAGGGTGAAAGGCTTTAGGATCACTCTATATTTATCCTACTGAAGAAATTGGGGGTGTTGAGGTGGGAAAAGAGAAGACTTGAATGAGAACTATCACCTGTCTTTCAATATTTGCATGGCCATCAAGTTTTTCTTGGTCCCAGATGGGACAATAGAGATGGGGCAACCTAGAAGCAATGGAGAAAAGTTGGAATTCATGGCAGGAAAATCTTCCTACCAATTAGAATAATGCAAAGTGCAGTGGTCTGCTCCCAGGAGGCAATGGATTTCTTCCTTCTTTCTGGGGGGTCTTCAAAGAGAGACTGGATCATCATTTGCTGGGCATGTTATTTCACGGGCTCTCAGTCAAGTACGGTTTGGAAGACATGACCTCTGAGGTCCCTTCCAACTCTGGGCATCCTGTGGTATGTACACAGAGCCACCACTGAGTGCCACAACCTCTTCCTTCACAAACCACTTGGAATAGGAACCAGGCATGGAAATTCAATTAAAACTCAACAATTTAATTCCATACACATTTCTGAAGCGTCTACTAGGAGAGGCTGCTCGGTCTAATAAAACAATCCTGTCTTTTAATGAGGGAAATCGCCAAGAAATAAGAGAATTCTGAATGGAAGAATGGAGCCGAAGACGGGGTATCAGCTTCGTCGGACCCTTTAAATACAATTTGAGAGAATGACAATTTAATTTAAATCAAACGAGATCATATTTGTAAAACACTCGGCACAGCGTCTGAAACAGAATAGGTGCTGTATAAATGCTTATTTTATTTCATTGTTACTTCAACCTGCATTTTATTAAGCACCTACTCTGTGCCAGCCACAGATCTAGTCACTGGGGCTGTGAAGCCAGACAGACAGCCTACTACAATAGGGGGAGGATGTCCAGAAGAGCTGGTTCTAAATTCTCTTCCTACATTTACTAGCTGTGTGACTGGTTAACTGCTCTGTGACTCAGTTTCCTCATCTTAAACAGAAGGTTAATATTAGTGCCTATTTTCCAGAGTTATCATGAGGCTCAAATGAGATAAAATATAATGGCACTTATTGTCAGCATATATTATTCTCTCTTTTTACAGTTGCTCTAGAGAATTGGGTAAGTCGAGGCACAGAACCATCCTCCCTCATTTTATATCTACGTCAGCCCAGCAGCATCACAGGAAAGAAAGAACAAGACCACTTTTCTTCATTTTCGCTGCCCCCTTTGCCCCCCAGCTCATTGCATCGTTCTTCAGGGACTCTCCACCTGGTTTAAATCATTGGGACTTTGCAAGGAAGAAAAAGTCTTTCTGAGCCAAACTGAGAATGAAGTCTGCCAGCAAGCCTTTCCTCCTTCCTCCCAGGCTCCAAGGGGGAGGAGTCAGAACTCACCAGTGTCCCAAAGAGGGCAGCAAAAAAATTAAATGAATAAATAAAATTTTTCTCCAAAATTTGAAAAAGTTTTCTTTACTGAGGGTTGCTTAGAGCGCCCTCACGTGCCTGGATGTTGCAATGGCATGGGATGGTTCTGCTCTCCCTATCTCATTTTCACCAATGCCTGAAAAAAAGTCAAAAGGGGTGAGTGTTCCCCTCTCCTTGATTAAAGGGCCCACTAGGAGACACTGAAGGGTACCCGGGGCCTCTGCTGCTAGGGCTGAGCCAGCCCAGATAGAAAATAGCATCACAGAATAAAAGTCAATAAAAGCAAGGGAATATTTAGAAACATCAGAGAAGGTGGATTAAGTCCGCTGACTGTGTGACCTTCTGTGAGTCCATTAAGCTCTCTGTGAACCCTAGATTCCCCACTTGTAAAAATAAAAACATTGACCTGGCTGGCCTCTGAGAATCCTTCAGCTCCAAATAGATGGCTGCATATCATAATAACTGACATTTATAGAGCAAGTAATATTTTACAAAAGGCTCTTCATAAATTATCTCATCTGAGCCTCACAGCTACCCCGTGAGGGATGCGCTATTATGGTCCCCATTTTACAGATAGGGAAACTGAGGCTGGCAGGCTAAGTGATCATCCCAAAAATCATACAACTAATAAGTATGTGAGATGAGACTCCCGGCCAAATTCAGATTATTTGCAATGACTCCTCTTGGTTCAAGAGAATGGACGACAAAGTACACTTGCTTATTTTCAGTAAAGAGTGGAGGACTATGGGAGCGGAATGTAGAAAACACCATCTGATTGGGTCACTGTGGAAATTCAAATCAGTTCAATTCAACAAACATTTATTAAGTACTTATTGTGTTCCAGGCACAGTGCTAAGATATAAAAATAAAAATTAAAAAAGGCAAGAGACAATTCCTCTCCTCGGGGAGCTTACAGTCTAATGGGGGGGAAAGGAAGACAACAGTCATTTCTAATTGGTTTTCTTTGTTAGAGGATATGTTCGGGAGGGATATCAGGAAATGACTGGTGTGAAATAATAACAGGCGTCAATTAAAAACAATTTTTAATTAAATGGGGGAGAGGCAGGAAATCCCATCAGAGCTGATTTCCTGAGGAACAGAGAGTGAATTTTAGCTGTCCAGAAGTTGTTTAGGGTATTGGAGCTGTCTGCCATGTTGGAGCAGTAACCTCAAGTTTCCCACCTGTTTGACCACATGCTTCTAATACTGTGGAAAGCAAAGTAAGTGCATATTTCACCCCTATGGACCATACTTACTGTACATCTCCACTCATGATAATAATAATAATAATAATAACAGCCAGCATTCATACAACCCTTTAAGATAGGCAGAAGGATTTAGACACATTATCTTATTCTATCTCTTCTGGAAGGCAGATGGTTTTATTAACCCCATTATACAGATGAGAAAACTGAGGCAGACAGGCTATTTGGCTTGGCCAGGGCCACACAGCTAGTGAGTGTCTAGAGCCAGCTCTGCTTGGGTTTTCCTGACTCCAGTTCCAGGACTCCATTGTTCGGGCCACCAAACTACCTCCAGCAAGGTTGTATACAGTGGATAGTATTGGGGAGAGGGGGTCCCAAGTCCAGCTGAGTTCTGCCTTTGACCCTTGGCAACTGGCTGACTTTGGGAAAGGCATTCTCTGAGCGTGTTCTCATCTGTACAATGGATAAGGAGAGTGGGGTGCCCACCCCCCAGGACAGTTGGGGGAGAGTTTTGTAAACTGTAAGCCGCTGCAGAAACGAACGGCCTGCTCCTAGGGGAGCCTGCCAGCCCTCACTCTCCGGGAGTTTCCTGGCTCAGGCAGCGATGGGGCCTTCCTTCCCAGACACGGCCCAGCGCTAAGCACCTGGAAGGCCCCAGTGCATCCTGGCCGAAGGGGGCTCTGCCTCATTCAAAAAAAAAGCTCTTCTAGCCCCGATTACTACTCGGTTTGTGGCAAAGGGCTTTGTGATGAACTCAAAAACTCATGATTCTCAGGATGAATAGTGTGTACCACTAAGATGATCAATCCATAAGCATTTATTTAGAGCCCTACTATGTGCCTTTGTTAGGCAGGGCACAGGATGGTTCAAAACAAATCCATACTTTTGAGGGGCTTACACTGTCCTGCAGAAAGCTGCATGCATGCAAACAACCAATAGATCAAGAGGCATTTATTAAGTGCCTAATATATACTAGACATTTGAAATACAGAGACAAAAATGAAAGAATTGTGATCCTTAGATAATTTGCATTCTAATGGAAAGAAACAACATCTATAAAATCAATCTTATTAAATAACCAGTTTGAGAGAGAGAGAGAGAGGAGAGAGAGACAGATGATAGAGAGAGACAGATGATAGAGAGATAGATGATAGAGAGAGAGAGAGATGAAGACAGAGAGAGATAGATGATAGAGAGATAAAGAGATAGATGATAGATAGAAAGATAGATGATAGAGAGATAGAGAGATAGATGATAGATAGATGATAGAGAGATAAATAAATATATATAGAGAGAGAGAGATCCTAGGTGCTAGATATACAAAGACCAAATAGAAACAATCTCTTTCCTCTGATCGTCTATGGGAAGACAATGTACACATGGAAATAGCTGATATTTATATAGCCCCTACTATGTACCAAACACTGTACTAAACACTTTCCAATTGAAAAACATAATATATAATAATACAAATAATAAACAATACAATTACTCTTTTGATAACCCTTGGTGGCAGGAACTACTATTATTATCTTCACTTTAAAATGAAAGAAAATGAGGTAAAAGGGTTAAGTGTCTTGTCTGGGGTCACATAGCTAGTAATGGCCTGAACCCTGGTCTTCCTGACATCAAGCCCGGCATCACCTTCCTAAACAGATAAACGTGTATGTCTGTGGACTTGTGTGTATTCATGTATGTGTACATGTGTGCATTGCAGTGTGTACATGTGTGTATTCACATGTTACATATATACACGTCGATAGTGTGGTGCACTGAAGCATGTACAAATATATATGCATGTGCATGTGTGAGGAGTGTATCACATGCACTATATTGTATAGGTGTATTTTATGTATGTGTATGCATATTTATATGCATATATATGTGGATATATAAATGTAGCTATATGTGTGTGGAAATGTATATGAGTATATGTGTGTATACATGTGTGTAGTATGCATGTATATGTGTATGTATGAGTAATAGGGGTGTATAGATATGTCTATGTGTGTGGTCATATTGCATTGTGTAGGTGAGTAGATGTGTGTATATATATAAATATACATGTGTATAGATATACTGTAGATATAGGTGAGTAATGTGGAGGTGTGTATATTATATCATATCACTATATTGTATTGTGGAGGTGTAGATATGTAGGTGAGCATATGTGTGTGTATATACATTTATGTACAGGTGTATGTTAGATATATATGAGTAATGTGGATGTATGTATACGTAGGTTGTGTAGCTACATTGCATTGTGGATGTGTGGATATGTAGGTGAGATTACACATGAGTAGGTGGGTAGGTCTGTATGTGTGTGAGCCTGTAATGTGGGGGGGTGAGTGTGTGTGTGAGTTTATGTGTGTGTGAGTGAGTGTGTGTGTGAGTGTGAGTGTGTGAGTATGTGTGAGTGTGTATGAGTGTGTGAATGTGAGTGTATGTGAGTGTGAGTGTGAGTGAGTGAGTGAGTATATGTGTGAGTGTGTGTGTGAGTGTGTGTGAGAGAGAGTGTGTGTGTATGTGAGTATGTGAGTGTGTGTGTGAGTGAGTGTGTGGATGGTAGGTGGTGGGTGCACAGACACGCAGGCCTGGGTATACGTCTGTGTACGGGAAAGAGTGT
This sequence comes from Sarcophilus harrisii, assembly GCF_902635505.1. Classification (NCBI taxonomy): domain Eukaryota; kingdom Metazoa; phylum Chordata; class Mammalia; order Dasyuromorphia; family Dasyuridae; genus Sarcophilus; species Sarcophilus harrisii. Next base: position 17,783,340 of record NC_045427.1, read on the forward strand.
TGGTCTGCCTGGAAAGCAGGGAAAGCCCCTGGAGGAGCATGGCCGGGGGAAGGCCTGAGGTCTGAAGGCCAGGACACAGGTCCCTGAGCAAGGAGCACTCGGCCTCCTGTGTCCCCGAATCAGGAAGGGTCCCCTGGGCTCCCGTCTCTTGGTGGCCCAGAAAGATGGCGACTCCAGGTAAGAGACCAGGCTCGGTGGCTTGGAGTTTCCAGCCCCTTCAGGTCCCAGGGATGGCGATGGCCGGCTGTGGACCATAAGCAAGCTCTCTGAGGGCTGCCAGGCCACCTCCAAAGGACTAGAGACAAAGGAAACTTCCTGGCATCTCCCGAGGCCCCTGGAAACGTCAGTGTTACCTTCAGGACCTCCCAGTCCCCAAGGGGCAAAGCTGAGGGAAGGGGAGAGACCGGAGTAAAGTAAGCAGGACTCAGGCCTGGCCTCCAAGCCCAGTCCCCTGTCTACCCAGAGTCCCGGCTTTCTCCACCTGGGAACCCAGAGCCTGCCTCTCCTCTCACTGAGAGACCTTACCCTCTCGGGCCTCAGTTTCCTTCTCTGTCCATTCCCTCTCTGATATTTTCTCCTTTTATGGCTCTTCCAATCAGGAGACAGTCAGGAAATTCAATCCGGTGAGTATTTATGAAGCACCATCTGTATACTAGGCACTCTGTTGGTTACTGAGAATACACTGACATAATGAAAAACATTCTATGTCCACAAGGAACTTGCATCCATCTCAGCATAACTGCCCAACATTTATTATGGACTTATTAAAGATGCAAAAAACAATTAAGGATCTTTCCTCAAAGAGCTTACATTCATCTTAACACAACTCAACAAGCATTTATTAAGCCCCTACTGCATGCAAAGTGCTGGATATACAATACCAAAAAAGTCTTCCTTCAATGAGCTTGTTTTCTGCTGAAAGGAAACAATATAGAGACAGATAAACCCATGCAATATATATACATATATTTTATAATATGAAATAAAATGCCAACCAAGCATTTTGGGAATGGGAAGTGGGGAGAAAGAAGCCCAAAGGAAAGGACTCTTGTAGGAGGGAGCACCTGAGCCGAGCCTCAAAAGCAAACGAATCCCGGCCTGGCCCTTGGAGCAGCCAAAGCCAACAGCGGCCCTGAGATGCCTTGGCCTTCTCCTCTCAGCGCCCCGGCGCCAGCTGGCCCGGCATTGGCCGGGAGGGGTCACCGGGTGCTGGCAGCCTGCTTGCCCAAGTCAAAGCCAGCGGCAGAATCTGCAGCTTTCTGTCCCAGCAGCAGCAGGGTTAAGATCCCATAATGACCTACCTTCTCCTAAGCCCCCAATGGAAGCAAGGGATGTTTAGGGTCAATCTTCTTAACTCAAATGTGGCTCCTTTCAGGGGAATCACAGGAAGGACGAGTGATCCTGTCTCTGACCCAGAAAGCTTTGTGACTGGGGGCAGATCATGTCCCCCGCCCATGCCTCAGTTTACTCTCCTGGAAAAAGATGGTGTTAAATTCATTGATCCAGTCCCCTCCAGTTCTAAAAGTACAGCCTGCCAGAAAGAGGGATGAGCCTTAGAAGTGCTGTTTCTTTTTTTCTTTTTTTTCTTGGCAATTGAGGCAGTTGGAGTTAAGTGACTTGCCTAGGGTCACATGGAAGTACTGTTTTTTTTTTTTTATAAGAAGAGGGGGAGAGAATAGACAGGGTGGGCATAACTACTCCCATTTCCTTAGGATTGTAGCTGAAGCTCTTTCCTCTTAGCTCTATGTGGTTAATTCTACAACTGCTATTGTCCCTGTTAGGATACTAAGTGAATGAATATTCCTCTGTGTCTGAAATTAAGAAGTTGTCTCTCTGGCAATGATGCTGGAATGGTTTACCATTTCCTTCTCTGATTCATTTTACAGATGAGGAAACTGAGGCAGACAAGGTTAAGGAACTTGCCCAGGATCAGCTAGTAAGCATCACAGTAGGCATTTAATAAATAAATCTTCCTGGCTTCAAATCTGGCCTCAGACATTAACTGTGTTCCCTTGGGTAAATCATTTAGCCCTTTTTGCCTCATTTTCCTCATCTGTAAAATGGGGATAATAATAGTACCCATTTCCCAGGGTTGTGCTAAGGACCAAACTGCAAGAATATCTATAAAGCACTTAGCATACTGCCTGGCACAAAGTAGGGATTTTCAAAGGAGGAAACTAAGATGCAGATGGGTGGCACTCCATCAGCTTTGTTCACATGTTTTTTGCTGAGGCCACTAGGATTAAGTGACTTGCCCAGGGTCACACAGCCAGGAAATGTTAAGTGTCTGAGGTCGGATTTGAACTCAGGTCCTCCTGACTTCAGGGCTAGACTGTGCCACCTAGTTGCCCTCCATCAGCTTTGTTTCTGCATAATAGTTAATATGTGTGTGGTGTTTTAGGGATCGAAAAATACTCTCTAGGTATTATCAACCTCCCAAGTCCCAAGCCTACAAACTCAGAGCTCAGTGACTGGGCCGGATGGACTCCTCTTTTATGTCAATCCCTCTGCCCATGGTGGCTTCTACATAACGGAGGCTCAGTAAATACTGCAGGAGGATTGAGGATGCAGAGGAAGAAGTCTTCCCACTGGCCTGTTCCGCCCGAATCGCGGGTCCCTGATGCCCCCCTCTCCTCTTGGCATTTCCAGATCCTGCAGCGGCGCTGGGGTCAGACCAATGCCCTGACTGAGAATCTTCTCCCCACCTCCCGCCAGCAGGCTGTGACAGCCATTAGTCCATCCCAGAAACAGACTCCCATCCAGCCTTCAAGGACTCCATGAGCCTCCCTTCTGTCTACCAGATTTGGGTTAGGAGAGCCATGGTGTGCGCCCCTAAGGGTGCTTAGGAGATTCGGCAAGACCCTATGGTTAAGGGGTTTACCGTGCTGATGCTCCCCAGGGGATCTGCTGGGCTGAACTTACAGCATGACCCAAACTACTGGTGTTCTCGTTGTTCTTCCCATATGGCGCTGCATCACATCCCCAGAGCGGGACACTGACTATGGCCCCCATCTTTAATTCCCTACCCCCTCACCACCAGCTCCCACAGGCCAGGAGCTTGCTTAAGCACCATCTTCTACAAGAGGCATCTTTTGATGCAGTATCTTTCCCTCCTTATCACCCAGTATCTATTTGTATCTATCTACATGCATCTTCTTGGCTAGAGGGCAGGGATAGTGGTTTGTGTTTTTTTTTTTCTTTTTGCATTCTCAGTATGTAGCCCAGTGCCTAGCACACAGTAGGTACTCAATGCTTATTGACCCATTGACTGACTCTTCATTCTCAGCATGTAGCCCAATGCTTAGCACATAGTAGGTGCTCAATGCTTATTGACAGATTGACTGACTTTGTATGTAGCCCAGAGTACAATCTAATACTTCACTTCCCTCATACATTCACACTAAGCTAGCCTATTTTGCAACCCTTAAACACAATGTTCCATCTCCCCCTCCATGATTTTGTCTATACTATCCCTCTCAGACCTGAAAAAAATGTTCCTTCTACACTTGGATTCATCCTGAAGAGACCAATAAGCAATAAAACCTTTGGAACCTTTCCCCTTTCCAAGTCAGTCAAGTCCTTCCTTTTCCATGATCCTTGATCAATCCAGACGCCATTTTTCTTTTCCCCTCTCTGACTCTACCAGCCCTGCTTTCAAACTTGTTCCCTATGCAGATACTCACAAGCGTTGCTCAGGGGATCTCGTATTCCCAGGTGAATTGTTGGGTCCTTGAGTTCACTCTTCTCCAGCCCTTCCAACTCTCCAGTCAAGAGCATCTAGGTACAAATTGGTGTTGGAAAGGCTCTGCAAGCGGAGCACAAGCCCAAGCAGGTACCGCCGCCAAGGTCCGTGACAATGTGGAACAGCAGAAAGAGCACTGATTGCTCCAGAATCCGAGGACCTGAGTTCAAATCCCACCTCAGACAATTACCGTTAGGCACATACAACTTTTCTGGACCTCAATTTTTCATCTGTTAAATAAGAGAATTGAACTTTCAGGTCCCAAGGGGTTTTTTCCCAGTCCTAAATCTGTAACTCTCCAGCACTACTTAATATCTACATGACTTCAGGCAGCTCATTAGCCTCCCTTGGCCTCAGTTTCCTCATCTGGAAGATGATGAGTTTGAACTAAATGACCTCTTGGGTCTTTTCCAGCTCTGCATCCATAACCCTATGATCCTGCTTAATAGCTGCATGACTTCAGGCACCTCATTACCCTGCCTTGGCCTCCTTTGGAGCAAGATGATGAGGTTGGACTAAATGACCTTTGGAGCTTAAATGCCTTCAAGCTCTATTTCTAGGATAATGTGGGTGCAGGCCAGAGCCACCCTGTGCTACACAATCTCCTGAGGGTAAAGAGCCTCATCCTCACATTGGCCATTAAAGTGATGACTTTCTTTCTTCTTTCCTTCTTCCTTCCTTTCTTTCTTCCTTCCTTTCTCTTTCCTTCTTTCCTTCATTCTTTCCTTCCTTCCTTCCTTCCTTTCATTCTTTCCTTTTTTGTCCTTTCTGCCTTTCTTTTTTTCTTTCTCCCTTCCTGATTTCCTTTCCTTTCTTACTTTCTTTTTCCTCCTTTTCTTCTTTCTTTTTTCCTTTCTTTCTTTCTTCCTTCCTTTCTTTCCTTCTCTCTTCCTTTATTTTCTTCTTTCTTTCTTCTTTCCTTTTTTTCTTTCTTTTTGGCTATCATGACTTGAAAGGTATGAAGGAGTTACAATCTGCTTCAGGGCAGACAAACACTGATAAAACAAAGGGCAATAGTAAAGAGTTGAGATTAGCCTTATCCCAGTTGGCCCCAGAGATCAGATTCTGACTCACCAAGGGAAAGTTATGAAGAGTAAAATTTGGGTTCAAGGTCAGAAGAAAAAAATTATTCTTCCCAACCATCACAGCTCTCTAAAAAAGAAGTGGGGCATCTTGGGAGGTAGTGGGTGGCCAAGTGTCAATACATCGTAGAGAGAATGACTTTTCATTTGTGGAGTGGTCCCTGATTGGAAATTTTTGCCATGAACCTGAAACATCCTTTACTGAGCACTGGGCAACACCAAGGACAGAGTGTAGCGGGGTCTGGCAAAACTGGTCAAATGAAATTAAATCTCTAAAATTCCCTTTCCGCGTTTAGATACCTCCCTTTCTTAACAAATGCTTGTGGACTTGACTTCCTCTTTATCTCCCCTCCATTATCCCTAACAAGGATCTTTCTTTCAAAACATTAGAACATTTGTCAGATTCCTGTGCTGCAAGGAGACCTCCTTCACCACACAACTTCTCAACTGCTAGACATCTGTCTGTTTTACAGGTAACAGAGAAATCATTTCTTTGTTTATTATTTATTAATATGTACTAGGATATCTAGGTAGCATAAAGGATAGAGCATTGGGCCTGAAGTCAGGAAAACCTGAGTTCAAATCTGTCCTCAACACTTATTTAGCTGTGTGACCCTGGACAAGTCACTTCACTCTGTTTATCTCAGTTTCCTCATCTATAAAAAGAGGTGGAAAAAGAAATGGCAAACAACTCCAGTAGCTCTTCCAAGAAAACCCCAAATGGGGTCATAAAGAGTTAGACGTGACTGAAATGATCAAACAATATGTATCAGGCCCTGAACTTGGTGTGGGGAATAGAAAGAAAGCTTACCTCCAAGAGCCTACTGGGAGCTGGAATGAGAATCAACTCATACAATGAAAACAAAATATATAGGAATACAATAAAAATTAATTTGGGATAAAAGCAAAAAAGGGCTATGGAATCAAGATGTCCTTCCTGATCATATATATATATATATATATATATATATATATATATATATATGCCTTCCTTTCACTGATTTTTTCTACTTTATCTTGTATATAACTTGTGCAATGGTAGCTCTTTGATAGTCTACCCCACTGGACCATGGGAGTATTTTTGTGCTTAGCACAGTTTCTGGCACATAGAAGGCCCTTCATGAGAAGTCAGAACTTGTGTGGGGGTGACCTCCAAGCTGAGCTCTTGAGGAAATTGGGGAGCCTCAGAGGCAGAGGTGAGAAGGGAGGACCTTGATACATTTTCGGCAGATACATTGATCGATGGGCATTAGGAAAGTGCTTTCTTTTATGTTTGCTTGCGTTGTGCAGAAGTCACTGGAGCCACTGTGGACACCAGGATTTCTCACCTCCATTCCCATAAGTCACACTCAATCCTTCCAAATTTATCTCCCTGAATTCCTCCATCTCATCCTAGCTCTCAGAATCATTCTGAATCTTCTGGCCTTCATCGATTCAAACCAATCTCCAGGCAATCCCTACTCCTTCCTGGGCCACCATCTACTGGAGCAACCTAACTTGCAGGAAAGGCTCCCTTAACTCAAATAAGTTTTCCAGCTTCTCTCCTGCCCATCCTCAGCCTTCCCTTGCCCTTCTCCCCAAGGGGCCCTGAGAAACGAAGTTAACTCCTCTATCCAAGGAGACTTGGCTTTGTAGGAGCCAGAATTTCAATGACGTGATGAAGTTTCTGGGCATGAATACATAAATTGTAACCTTTCAGTTATCCCTCGTGCCTCCTTTGAGTGTGTGTGATTAAAGTGATATCACCTGTCTGCGCACGTACCTGAATGAGATCATTTGACTCAGTGAGACCACATATAGAAAGGGTCTCACGCCCTTGAAATCAGCAGATCCACATGAATCACTATTATTATTGATGGTGACTCTTTGACCTGTTTTGCTGGTGTTCGAATGGATAGAGAACTGGAAAATCTGAATTCAAATCTGACCTCAAACACTAGCTGGGTGACCATGAGCAAGTCACTTAACCTGTATTTGCCCTAATCTACTGGAAAAGGCAATGGCGAAGCACTCTAGTATTTCTGCCAAGAAAACCCCACCGACAACAAAGGGCCTTGTGTGACTTGGTCCACAACAATATAAACAAACACAAATAGTCCTGGGACATGTCACCTGTTTCTTGTTCAATTGTGTGTGACTCTTTGTGACTCCATTTGAGGTTTTCTTGGCAGAGATACTGGAATGGTTGGGCATTTCCTTCTCCAGCTCATTTGACAGAGAAGGAAACTGAGGCAAACAGGATTAAGTGAGTTGCCCAGGGTCACATAGTAAGGGTCTGAAGCCAAATTTGAACTCGGGGCCTTCCAACTCCAGGACAAAAACTCTATCTACTGTGCAGCTACTACCTAGTGTATTATATTTCTTGTATAAGTAATGTGTCACAGACTACTGTTCGGTGGGTAGAATGGCTGCTTTTGTCATCGACTACTATGTCTGGGAAGCCTCCCTGGATACAATGGAATCCTCTTCAGGACATCTCCAAGAACAGAAAAAAGAGTGTGGATGGGGATAATGACCCCCCCAGGGCTTGATTGGAAATCATCAGACCTGATCCCTAAGTAGAACCTGTCCCAGAATATCAGAGCTGGGAAGAGTCTCAGAAATCATCAAATTGTAAAGGAAAGAGATGCCTTTGGAGTTCAGAGGCAAATCCCACTTACTCCCCGGGCCATCCGGCAGATCACCAGGCAGATCCCACCTTCTGTTTCCTTCTCTGTGAAACAAGGTGCTTCTGAAATCCCTTCCAGATCTCAAGGTCATTTTACAGAGACGAAAACCGAGACTTGGGGGGGGGGGAGGAGGAGGAAGTGACTACTCCAAGATCACAAGCCCCCACTTCATTCATTCTTGCATGCATTTGTCCCTTCATTCAATGTTCATTATTTACTGGGTGCCAGTTACTGAAGACGCCCCAAAGTTCCTTTTCTCAAGGACTTTATTCTCCTTATATTTCTTAACCTGGGGACGGGAACCTCATGTGCTCCTGCATGTATGTGTGCATGTTAGGGATGTATAGTGTAGGATACTGTGCATGTGCCGCATGTGGGTACATGTATGTACACACACGTGCACACACAGCATTGTGTATGTGCATATTGATAACTGTCTCTCCATATGACGAGTCTCCTCTGCATTCTGCTTTGCGCACCTCCTCACGAGAAGGGTCTTCAGGCTTGGGCAGACGTACCCCCAAACCCCAGCCTAAGCTCCCTAGCAGCTAACCGTCCCTGGTCTCAGCCCAATGCCGTTTCTCTCTCCACTGCCTCGTGATCACACACGCACGGGGGACCATGCCTCCCTGCTGCCTCAAGCTCATCGATCCGTCTGAGAACATGTGAGCGCTGATGGGCGTGGGAGGGAGCAACCCGAGGTGTAGAGCAGCAAACACTAGGAGCATGCTTTAATCCTGGGATGGTTTGGGTCCTTGAGCCCCGCGAGGGCGCCCGCCCCGCTCCTTCTAAAAGCTTCCCCCCACACACACACACACACTCCACAGTTTCCTAAATAAAATGAGAAAATGGGGGCCTCTTTTGGAAAACTAAAGGATGATGAGCGAGATTTCCAGGCCATTTCCTTGAAGGAGATTAATCACGGAGAGTTCTCCATCCTCCTCCTCCTCCCCCTCCTACACACACGCGCACTCCCACACTCACACACACACGCGCACACGCGCACGCCCTCCATCCGTGGACACACGAAATATTGGCACCAGGTACTGAGATCTGCTGGAAAATATTCCTCCGAAGTCCAGGGCCCCGGCGCTTGAATGAGTGTGTGGCCGCTCATTGGCTGACCGGCCCGGCTCCTGATTGGCTCCCGATCCCGGGGAGCGATAAGAGCGGCTATAAATTCCCCGGGCGCTGCTCGGGAGCCCCCAGTTTGTCCAAGCCAAAGGTGCCCGCGCCTCCAGCCTCGGTGCAGCAGCGGCTGCAACGCCCGCAAGCTCGCAGCCGCCGGCCTCGCCAGCTCCCCGCCTCAGCCTCCAAACGCATCCAGATCCACATCTTCTCTCAAGCCGCGAGAGACAGGGAGGAGAGGAGGGGGGAGCAGGAGGAGGAGGAGGAGGAGGAGAGGAGGAGGAGGAGGAGAGGAGGAGGAGGAGGAGGAGGAGGAGGAGGAGGGAAGTGGGGACAGGGGGGAAAAAACCCAGCAACTTAGCGGAAACTTCTCAGAGAATGCTCCAAAACTCCGCCGTGCTGCTGGTGCTGGTGATCGGCGCTTCCGCAGGCACCGAATCGGAGCAGAATGACTCGGTGAACCCCAGGAAGCCCCGGGGGGCGGCGCAGAGCTCAGGTAAGCGGCCGGCCGGGCGCCCCCGCCCCCGTTTGCCCAGAGCCCCTCCCTCCCCCCACCCCCCACCCCGGCTGCGTCCCGCATCCCCCGGCTCTCCCGCTAACGCGACCCAGGCGGTCGGTGCCGGCCGGCCGGCGGGGCTCCCGAACGTGCTTCATTCATGCCCGCTGGCCGCCGAGCGCCGGGGGGTAACCCAATAGCCCCAGGAAGCGGCCCGCCTTTGTCTGCCGCCTTTCGGGGCCATCGCCGGGGAGGCGAGCCCGGGGCCGAGGGGGTATTTCGTTGCATAAGCCTCGGGGCTGCTCGCCTGGGATCTGGCACGTACCCTGTTGGGAGGAGGGGCTGGGGAGGGGGCGTGGGGAGCGTTTCCAGGCACGCTCTCAGCGCTTCGCAGGGACTGGCTCGGAAGGTGAGACCCGAACTGGCTGATGCAACCCAAGCCCCCTTTAAAAAAAAAAAAAAAAAAAAAATCACGGCATCCTCAGTCTTGCGGAGAGCACACGCTAAAATGGGAGGAAAAAAAAAAAAAATCCTCGAACCCTCGGGAGTGCCGGGTCCCAGGGGATGAATTCAAAGGGAAGCCCATTGCCTCTCCCTTGCATCGGCACCTTGGTGCATCACATGACTAAGAAACCCTTTAATTTTTTTTCTTTTTTTCCCCCAAACTGCAGCTGTTTCTCTGAGTGAGAGAGCTCTCTAGTTCTGGCTTCCCAAGCAGTTGCTAGCCCATTGCCTTTGTCTCTAAAGGGTTAAGGGTCACTAGGAGTCAGCGTGCACACATCTGGCCCGTTTGATTATTTCCACACCCATGTTGGCCCTCTGGTACCCAAGCACCCTCATTCTGCTCTCTGGTCTCTGAGGAATCATCCATCTCCGCGCCCCCCCCCCCAACTTCTTTCCCAGAGATCAGATCAGGATCGTTAGGGACGAGTACCGAGCTTAAATCTCTCAGAGAAGAAAGTGAGACTCCATAAGGGAAGGTCACAGAGTAGACTGCTCCAGAGAGCCTTCCACCCCACCCTGACAGATCAGCGTGGATGCGTGATCCCAGACTCCGATTTCAAACTACCCTACATAGATTCTGGGAGATCATCTCTTAGAACCATCTATCGCAGAGCAGAGAACGGGGATCTAGCGAAGGAAAGGGAGCCCAGATTTAGAAATGTAAATCAGGAAGAGAACTCAGACCACTGACTCTGTCCCCTCCTCGAAGAAAGGTGTACCGACTTGCCCAAGATAATATCAGCTAGTTAGTGGTAGGATTTGAACGCACGTCCCACAGCTAAAAAGTGGCAGGCTAGGATTCGAATCAAGCACTTGCTGCTTTTTGTGGCCCCAAGGTTGTGGCGGCAGGTGTCAGATGGATAGCTTCTCCCCAGAATTTGTCCTGCTTCCTCCTTCCCAGAGGACACTCCGTGATTCCCCCCCCCCCCTTCCACCTCCACCCTCCCCCAGCCCAGTGGAGAGTAGTTGGTCTCTGGGCTATGGTCCCATTTCCTTTTGTACTTTGGTTGCTATAGAAATTCAACGATTCCCTCCCAACTCCAGCCTGCTAAGACAATAGCAGCCCTAATGCATATTAAAACTGCTGCAAGCAAAGTTATAATTTGAACCCGTGGAAATCTATAATTAGGGAAATGACTTGTAGCATCCCAGAGGCTGGGGAGGGGGGAGGGGCGGGGAAGCCCAACTGAACCCGGGAAGCTTTTGATCTCCGGGGAGAACCCTGTGGAATGGAGGCTGCCGAGAGCTTCTTGCTGAGCTGCTTGCCAGAACACCCCCCCCTCCCTCCCTTCTGGAGGGGAGAAATTACTTTTATGGGAGATCTTATCCAGAATGCAAAAATCCTCACACAAGTTTTCAGCTGGCGGTTTTCTCCCGGTCTTGCACAACGGACTCCATTACTCCACACCTGTGTTTCTCCTAAATAAGGCTCTTAATGTCTTCAGAGAGAGAGAGAGCATATGAATGAATGAATATGTGTGTTGCTCTGAGCAGGAGTCTATAATAGGGGGACTAGGGAAAAATACTAGCTGGCTCTATTCCCTTTTTTTTTTTTTTTTTTTTTTTTTGCCCAATCCGAAGGTGAATGCGACTGGGGCAGTCCGGTAATGATGATTCCCAGGTGGACATGTGCAATGGGCTTCTACTCTTCTGGGACGAGTAGGGAGACTAGTCCATGGAAGGAACATGAAAAGGGAGGTTTAGACTCAGAAGACATCTCCAGATGGGAAAGCTGAGTCCAGAGACTGTGAAGTGATTGACCCACAGTCGTGGGAAGTGAAAGAGCTAGGAGTTGAATCCACATCTTTCAAACTCCAAAATCCACCGGACCAAAATCTGGTCTTTGAATCCAGAAGACCCCAGTCCTGCCTTCTCACTTACTATCCCTATGAGCCAGAGCTAGCCCTCCGTCAGCTCAGCACTCCTGAAATAATTCTCTAGAACTCTCAGTCCCAGAGGAGTTGCTGATTGGCATTGGTGAATGGAGTTTCCAAATTGGGAGTTTTCCATCAATGAGAAAATAGATTTGGACTTTAAAAAAAAAAAAGATATTCTTGAATGAGTTCTCTAAAGCCAAATTGACTGGTCTTTTTTCTCCTTCTGCCTTCTGAACTTATACTGGTCATTTAGAACACCTGCTAAACCCTCAAGATGATGCCTTTCTTTGTAAGCCTGAGAAAGTCGAAGTGGGGCAATGAAAAGGTGGTTCCAAGGGGCAGTGAAAAGGTGGTTCCAAGTCTCCCCCTCCTGTTCATTTCCTGTGTGACTCTGGACAAGTCACCTCACTTTTTTCTGATTCAGGGGTTTATTTAATGGCCTCCAAAATCCCTTTCTTCTTGGAATCTAAGATCTCGAGGCATCGGCCATGATTATATAATAACTACTCACTTTCTCTAACAGTTGGGCAATTGCTTTTCAGCAGCTCTGTGAGTGAAGTAGTATGGACAGTGTTACCTCGCCATTTATAGATGAAGAAACTAAGCTTCTGAGGAGTGCTGGAAATTACTTGTCCAAAGTGGTACAGCTAGAGAGTTTTCTGATTAATCCAGGCTCCTTTGGGGGTGGGGGGGGGCAGGGTAAGAGAGGATGCATTCTCTCCCCGCCCCTTTCTTCTATAGAATTATTATGTTCCAGTTGGAAAGGATTTCATCTGGAATTAGAGGACCTGGATTCAGATCCTGCCTCTGGATCACATGACTTGAATGACCTTGGACAAGGTCACAGCTGGTAATTTCTGAGAATTTGAAACCTTGTCTTCCTGACTCCCAAGCTACTGAAGAGGAGGTGACTTCTAAGGTCCCCTGCTGGTCAACATCTGGACTCTTGTGATCCTGTTTTCTATAATATTCAGATAAAATGGAAAATCTCCCGAGGGATGGACTCTTGACTCCTATTCTTTAGTATTCCTTCTCTCCCCTCCTCCTTGGGCCGTTGCAGCAGCTGTCCCAGTATGACAGAGCTGACTCATCTGTTTGGTTTCATGCCTGGAGGCAACAATCAGATAAAATCCTATATCTAGAGTCAGGAAGATCTGCATTCAAATTCAGCCTTAGTTATGGGACCCTTGATTTCTCCCTGCCTCAGTTTCTTCATCTGTAAAATAGGAATAATTATAGCCCTAGATCCCAGGGTTGTAGTAAGTGAGTTAACGCACTAATTTTTGTGAAAGTACTTAGTGCAGTGCTTGGCACAGAGTAGGTACTCTAAAATCATTATTCTTTCTCCCTTAGGTGCCAGACTACCTCCGGGCGTCATTTGTCCCACCGCTGGGCTGAAGCCTGGCTCCCATCTCCACCCAGGGCCACTGATTGATCCACATTCTCTCTCCTTTTCAGCCGAAGTGGTCCGCTGCCTCAACAGCGCTCTACAGGTGGGCTGCGGGGCTTTTGCATGCCTGGAGAACACTACCTGTGACACAGATGGATTGTACGATATCTGCAAATCCTTCCTGTACAGTGCTGCAAAATTTGATACTCAGGTAAGCAGACCCGGGGAGGAGGGGGTTCCCTCCCTCCAGGACCAGCTGGTTCTCCTCAACAAAAGCAAATGATGGAGTGAGACACAGGAGCCATCTTCCCCGTTCCCTTCCCCACACCCAAGTGCTTCTGGGTAGCAAACCAGCTTTGGGAACAAAGGTTCCAGTTTTCACTCACTGCAGAGGCTTTAATGGGGGTGACTGGGGAGCAGTAGAAAGAGTTGTATTTGAAACTGGAGTACTTAAATTCAAAGCCTGGTCCTGTCGCTCTTAAGTCTCAGTTTCCTCTTCTGTAAAATGGTATCGGGGGAGGGAAGCAGGTATTAAACCATGAGCTCTCAGGTCTCTTTCAGCTCTAACCAGTGATCCTGTGGTCCTAGGGGAACAGAGTTGGAGCAGAAAATTAACTTTCTTGTTATGAGCCCCTGGACTGTTCCTTTCAAAATAACTTTTCTCCTGGGGATAAGGAGTAGGAATGGGGCAGTTCTCCTTGTGGCTTTCAAGATCCCTCTAAATCTGGGAGCCTTTTCCCACTGCTCTCTCATATCACCTCCTTTCTTTCTCATGACAACTCCAGGAGATAGGGGGAGGCAGATGCCAGCAGCCTTGCATAAAAACTCCCACAAGTCCTCAGGAGGCTCACTGACAGCCCCTCCTTGACTTGATGCCTTGCTTACCCCCCCACTCAGGGCCATGTCTGATGGCCCTGGAGGGGGCCAATTACCGGGATACTGAGGCAGGAAGGGCAAGGAAGCCTTGGAAGCCCCACTCTGGCCAGAGTAGGTAGGAAGCACTTGTTATGTCTGAGTCATTGTGCTAAGTGCTCTGGATGCAAACACCAGCCAAGGAGTCAGCCCCTTCTCCCAAGGGCTGGATTCTGTAAGGGTAAGAAGGGATTTAGAGAAGATCTGGGAATGGGGGTGGGGAGCACTGTGGGATGGGGAAAGGGAGGCTGTGGGCAGAGGTAAGTATAATGGCCAGTGTGAGAGTGAGATGGCCAGGAAGAAGCAAGCAAGGCTGGCTCTGGGTAAAATAAGATTAAAGCTCCACGATCAGAGCTTAGGATCCCTTTCCTAACTGTATAATTCTCTATCCTACATCCCAAGTATCCCCAGGCCTTCTTGGCACTTTATTAGCATGATCTCATTTGGTGGGAGGTAAGTGCTATGGTTACTACTCCCTATTTCATAGATAGGGAACCCCAAAGCCAATAGAAGCCAAGTGACTTGACCATAGTCGGTCAACTAGCGAGTGCCAGAGGCAGGATTCAAACCCAGGTCTTCCCAAGTTCAGCATTTTGTCCACTTCATCCTGAAGCAGCTAGGTGGCACTATGGGTAGAGAGCTGGACCTGGAGCAAGAATCCAATCTGGGCAAATCCTGCCCCAGACTTTTATTGGTCGTGTGAGCCTGGGCAAGTCATCTGGATGTTCTGTGCCTTGGTTTCCTAATTTGTGAAATGGGGATGATCATAATACCTCCCTCCCAATGTGATTGTGAGATTCAAATGAGAATAACTGTAAAGTGCTTCACAAATCTTAAAGCACCTTGTAAATGGTTTTGTTGTTGTTCCATCACTTCCGACTTTTTGTGTCCTCTTTTGAGTTATTCTTGGCAAAGAGTATTAGGATGATTTGCCATTTCCTTCTCTAGCTCATTTTACAGATGAGGAAACTGAGACAAACAGGGATAAATGACTTTCCCAGGGTCACACATCTAGGAAGTGTCTGAGGCTGGATTTAAACTTAGGTTTTCCTGCCTCCTGGCCTGTTGTTCTATTCACTGCACCACCTGGCTGCCTCTTGTAAATGATAGCTGTTATTAATAATTATGGGGCCACCTCCTCCACAAAGACTTTGTTAAGTATATAGAAATATAGAAGGAGCTGCTATTTTTATTTCCCAAGTGGCCAAGACACAGCGAGCCCCTGGGAGTGATGTTTATTAAAAAGGAGTGGAAGACCCAGGTTCAGATTCTCCCCCTGCCACTAACTCCTTCTGTGCCCATGAACAAGCCCTTTATTCCATGTATCTGAGACTCAGTTTTCTCATCAGTGTCCAGAATTTGAACACTGGGTACAAGGCCAAGGATTCTCTAGGCTGGCCACCCGGGTCACATGGTTCCTCTGGATTGCTCTTTCTCTTCTTCCAGCTTCTCCCTTTCTCTCCCTTCCCCATTCCCTATTCTCAAGGAGGTTCAAGGTCTCCAGATTGCCTAAGCCTTCCCCAGTGTGACTCCAGGAAGATCTCCCTGTCTCTGTGACTTGTCTCATGCTTCACCTTCACCTTTTGGGATCCTTATCTTCCTTCAAGGCTCAGCTTCTTATATGAGGATCTTTCTTGGTTCCCACCCCTGTCAATGATTAGCATCTTCTAAAATTTCTTTGAATGGACTTTCTAATTATTGGCTATAACTTTTCAACAAGGGCTGTTTCTTTCTTCTTTTCCCCCCCTATATTTTATATATTTTTAAATATCCCCTAAACTTCATATAGTATCTTGCAAACAGTGGGTACTTAATAAATGCTTGAGGGGTGAAATTTTATTTTATATTTTATATTTTTGTAAACATCCTCTATACTTCACACAGTACCTTGCAAACAGTGGGTACTTAATAAGTGCTTGAGGGGTGAAATTTTATTTTATAGTTTATATTTTTAAATATCCCTTTCATACAGTTATCTTGCAAACAGTAGATACTTAATAAATGCTTGAGGGGTGAAATAGTCCCAAACTATGCTAAGTCCCTTCCTTTCTTGTGGACCTTTCAGGGAAAGGCCTTCGTCAAAGAAAGCCTGAAGTGCATCGCCAACGGTGTGACCTCCAAGGTCTTCCTGGCCATTCGGAGATGTTCCACGTTCCAGAGGATGATCTCTGAGGTTCAAGAGGAGTGTTACCACAAACTGGACATCTGCGGGGTGGCCAAGAGGAATTCCCGAGCCATCGCTGAAGTGATCCAGCTGCCCACTCACTATTCCAACAGGTGCAACATTAGTCTTGGAGCCAAAGGCGACAAGAAGGGGAGGGAGGGGAGAGACACCATTGGCCACTGGCGAGACCTGTCCTCTGTACCCAGCAGTCCCCAGTCCTGCAGGGAAAATAGTCAGATGCCCCCTGAAGCTCACTTTAAGGATCGCTTTGTAGGACCGTAGATTTCTATCTGGAAGTGATCTGAAAATCCATCTAGTTCAACCCCATTTTTCAGAGAAGAAAATTGAGATCTAGATGTATAAAGGGACTGGCTAGATAGGGCGGTAGACAGAGTGTTCAAATCCAGCTTCAGGCACTGACTGTGTGACTCTGGACAAGTCATTTAACATTTTACTGCCTCCGTTTCCTCACCTGTAAAATGGGGATAGTAGGGCTCAGTAGACCGGAATTCAAATCCAGCCTAAGACACTTGACACTTCCCAGCTGTGTGACCCTGGGCAAGTCACTTAACCCCAATGGCCTCAGCAAAAAAAAAAAAAAATGGGGAGTGGATAGTAATAGCCCCTACCTCCTAGAATTATTGTGAGGCAAATGAGATAATATTTCTAAAGTGCTCAGCACAGTGCCTGGCTCAGAGTAAGCATTATATATGAGCCATTGTCATTGCTATTATTTGTGTTCAACACTCTTTCCCCCGTGCCGACCTAATATCATCCTTTAACAGAGGAAGACGTGGACGTCAAATTAACAAACACTGACCACGTGGTAGGTCCGGAAGCAAAAAAGGAAGCCACTCCTGCCCTCCAGGAGCTTCCATTCTAATAACAGGGGGCCAGGCAGTACAGCAGGAATGCTCCCCTCTCCGCTGCCCTAAGTAAGGGCATCTTGTCCCAAAAAGCTGGGAAGTCCACCCTGAGTCTTGTTTTAGAACTCTGTTTATGATCCCTCCCTTTCTTACACACACACACAACACACACGTATACACACTCACTCTCTTATACCCACACACACACACACACACACACACACACACACCCCTTCAAACTCTCAACAACTGCCCTCTTCCCTTGTCTCCTTCTGTTGACTGTCTGATTGTAACTAGAGCCACAAGGATCCCAGTGCCCATCTCCAGATAGCCATTTTACAAACGAGGAAACTGAGCCCAAGGAAGCTTAGGCCACCCACTAACGTGCCAGAGCAGGGTTTGAATCCGGCTCCCACAGAGTCAGACCCGGGGTCTGACTGAAGCCCCCGTTTCCAAAGCGACCTTTTCCCAGTGCTTTTGTCGGAGTGGGCTAATTTTATGACTGTTGAGAAGGGCAGAGTTTTCCGGTTCCTTGCCGGGCTGCCCTTCACTAGCTGAGATCTCCGCTCCCCCGAAACATCCTGCTTTCCCAGCCCGATCTCAGCATAGACACACACGGAACCCGTGCCAATTGGCAAGGAGGCGTAAGGGGAAGTAGTTAACGGTCCATTCCACTTTCCTGTGACTTATCTGAACTAAGGTGGGGGAGGAGAGGCAGAGGCCCCGCCAGCCAGCCCTGCCCTGGGGAAGCAGGGTGGGGAGAGCTGCGGGCGGATAGGGGGGGTACGGGTGCCCACCCCCGTGGGCCTGGCCCTCTGCACACTGGGGGAGGCTGTGGCTCAGTGAGCTCCGCACCCCAGACCGAGCCAGTGCGTGTCACCAATGACGCTTCCCACCTCTCTGCTGCATGGACAGGGAACAGGAAACAGGAGAATAATATTGATTGAGGGAAACAAAGGGCTATTTATAAATTTTCACACACTGAGTTCCTAAGCCACATGGGCTCCGGGGCCGAGAGGAGCCCAGCCCGGGCTCACATCGGGTTCTCGTGAGAAAGTTGGGACCGGCTCTTTACCAAGCCCGGGGAAGCCGACCCCGTCGGGGGAGATTTCTCAAAGAAGGGAGGGAGAAGTAGAGACGGGCTTCGCTCCCAAGGCACCAGCGTGCATGGAGAGTGTGGGACGCCCAATCAGGAGTTGAAATCCTGCCTTAGAGACCAGCCTTGTGACCCTGGGCAAGGCACTTCCTGCCTCAGTTTCCTCATCTGTAAAAAGGAGACAATAATAACGCCTACTACTTCCTGGGATTACCGTGAATCTCAAATGAACTAATGATTGTAAAGTGCTCAGCACTGGGCCTGGTCCATTGACATTATTATTAATTACTAGTTATAGATGTTTAGATTGAATGATAAAAATCCTGCTACTGACTTCTGTGTGACTCTAGGCAAGTAAACTCCCTCTCTGAGCTTCAGTTATCAGCAAAATGCAGGAGCTGAACCAGAGCTTCTTCCAACACTGATATTCTGAAATTTGAAGTCCTTAACTTAAGCTAAATGGACAGTTCCGTAAGGTACCCAAAAGCCTCTTCTTCCCAGTGGCCGGCTGATGACAAGAAGCCATCTTCGTTTGTCTATTAGTTTCCCCATCAGATCGAGTTCTGTGAGGTCAGGGGCAGCTTTTGCCTTCATCATATTCTTAGGGCTTAGCACAGTTCTTGGCACTTAGTAAGTGCTCAACAAATGCTTCCTGACTGCCGGTTACTTTCTCCATTCGTGGGAATTATCTCAGCTGCCTTGTCTGGGGCAGATACGAGTCCTGCCCTGTGCTAGGTAGAGGCATCCCAGGGTCCTCTATCTAGAAACAGAAGGCATCCTGAGATCATCCACTGCAACTACCTCACCTTACAAGTGAAGAAAATGGGCCCAGGGAGGTCATGACTTACCTGAGGTTACCCTGGAAGTAAATGTTATCGTTAGATTTGGAACTCGGGTCCTCTTGATCCATAGTGGCAGGTGAGGTTGAACAAAGGGGATGTGTTGGTGAGGATCATCGTTGGGTAGATGCCCCAGTGAGAAACGATCCGCTCTAGTGGAGGGGGCTGGGCTTGGAGTTGGGGAGACTTAAGTTTGCCTTCTGCCCACAAAGTTAACTGGAGCCTGCAATAACCAGGCCCAAATTTGGGGATCCCTACAGCATGGATCATTCCATTGTCAGAACAGAGGGGTGAGCCTCTGCAGCAATAATCACCATCTTTTCTAACTCAGTTTCCGTTGATGATGGGAACAAGGCCTTGGGAGCTTAGCAACAGCCAACATTTCAGAGGAGGTTGGACAGGGGGCTGGATCTGTAGTCACCAGGGTAGTCTCTCCCCACCCGCCCCTCCAGATCACAAGATTTGGGACCAGAATGGTGATCTCAGTGTACAAATAAGGAAACTAAGGCTATAAATGTGCGTGTCTTAGGCCTTTATTGGAAGCAGCCTTGGAGATCATCTGATGCAAGCCCTTTACTTTTCAGTTGGGGAAAATGAGTCCCGGGGAGTAAATCATAGAAAGTTAGGAAGCATCTTAGAACCTAGGAAGTCAGAGTTAGAGATCTCTAGAGTTTGTCTAAGCTCCTCTTCGTTTTATAGAGAAGAAAACTGAGGTTATTAATGGAAGTAATAATTATAACAGCAAATATCTATGAAACCTTAAGTTTTCAATGCACTTCACACAAGTCATCTCATGATCCTCAAAATGACCTTTGAAGGTAGATGCTGCTTTTAATGCCCATTTTACAGATGGGGAAACTGAGTCTGAGACGAGTTAAGTGACTCGCCCAAGTTCCTACAGAGAGTAAGAGCTGGGATGCAATCTTAGGTCTTCCATTACTAAATTGAGTGTTCTTTACATTGTACCTATTCTTAGCTCCTATAATTTCTAATCCTACAGGAAGGATATGCCCCAATTTATTTAAAAAAAAAAAAAAGAGTTTAATGATTTCCCCTTGAGGTTGGAGAAGAAAGGACACCCAGGGCACTTTGGCTAACCTAGTTGCAACACCCCTCCCACAATCATCTCAACTGTGTCCAAGAGCAGAAAGGTCATTCCCCTGAGCTCATTATATATGTTCTGCTCCATTTACCACACAGTCTTGAAGGGCCCTCTCTCGAGGGGTTAAGTCATACTGGAAAAAATGGCTACCCCCTTACCCTCTGCAGAGAGTTAAAAATAAGCAACCTTTTCTTCTTGTTCAGGCTTTAGCTTGGAATATCCCTCCCCATTCCCTCCCTAGTCCCAGTAACTGACGCAGAAAGCACATTGCCCTCAGCAAGTCTAGACCCTTGGGCTCAAGTTCTTGCTGGGTGATCTTGGCCAAGTCATTGCCTCGATTAGCCCTCGGTTTCTCCCTGTGTAAAAAGAAAGAGAGTGAGCTCTCGGGTTCTTCCAGCTCCCCAAACCCTGCGGTCCCTCCAGTTTGGAAATGCCAGGGCTCTATATCTCTTAGAAGGTTGAACAACCCCATTGTTTATATAGGAGCTAACACGGGATCAATTCCATCTAGAAAGAATCCCCTTCCAATGGAACAAAAGGATCCAGACTCACGGAGTGATCCCCACATTGATTATATAGGAGCTCAGCATGGGATCAATTCCATCTAGAAAGAGTCTTCCGTCCAAGTGGAACAAAAGGATCCAGACTCACATAGGATCCCCACATTGATTATATAGGAGCTAGCGTGAAATCAGTTCCCTCTGGAAAGAGTCCCCTTCCAAATGGAACAAAAGGAGCCAGACTCATGTAGTGACCCTCCCACTGATTATATAGGAGTCTAGCATGGGATCCTTTCCATCTGGAAAGAGTCTCCTTCCAAGTGGAACAAAAGGATCCAGATTCACATAGAGACCCCCTGGGAGAAGTGATGTGACTCAGTTGAGAGAGGGTTCCATTTAGAGCCAGGGAGTTCTGGGTTCAGCCCCGGCCTCAGGTGCTTCTCAGCTACAATTCTATGGCACATCCCACCTCTGTGACCTTGAGCATCGCCCCGTGCACGTACACTTCTGAATCTCAACGAACTCGTATCCATCCCTCGCCTCTTCCCTTGTGGTCCCCGTTATGAAACCCACCTTCCTCTCTCTCCCCCAGATACTACAACAGGCTCGTCCGTAGCCTGCTGGAGTGTGACGACGAGACAGTGGCCACCATAAAAGACAGCCTGATGGAGAAGATCGGCCCCAACATGGCCAGCCTCTTCCACCTGTTGCAGACGGACCACTGTGCCCATTCCCAGGCTCGGGCCGACTTCAACAGGAGGCGGGTCGCAGAACCTCAGAAACTCAAAATCTTCTTCAGGAACCTCCAAGGTGAGGATTCCGCCTCCTCCCACATCAAGCGCACATCGGCCGAGAGTGCATAACGGCGGCGGGGGCGTCCGGACCCCCGCCGAGGTAGTTTCATTTTAGGGGAGATAATGTGCCCATCTTGAGTGTACTGTGCCTGGTTTAATTTTTTAAACATTTTTATTTCAAAGTAGTTCCTACTATCTGTCCTCCCTTTCCTCCCGCCTCCACCTTCCCCCCTCGAACCCCTCATCCCTTTTAGACAACTGCATGGAACTAGGCTTCTGTATCCAGTGTCCCATCATGGCAACATCCCCAAGAACTGAACAGGTGTGACCCTACTGCATCTTCCCCGGTGGAAACTTCCACCCTCGGCCATGCCCTTCCCCCAACGGCCCTCCAACCCCATCCGTCCATGCTGTCCCCGAACCATCAAGGTTTTGAAGATGTGGAGCCCTTTAGAAATAGTTACCCCCGTGGAGTCAGCTGCTAGGAATCCACTCGAGACTCGGCTGCGCGTCTCGAACGCGCCGCGAGGCGTCGAAGGGAATTCGTGTTATGAATCTGTGCTGGCCATGGACGAATATGAAACCGCTTTCGGTTTGTGGGTCCCTGGTGAACTAGTAGCCTACGGTCTCGCTCCCTCCAGTGTCTCATTTCTTTTTGTATCCGGGGCTCGCGTACCAAAGCGCTCGAGCCTCATTCTCCGGCCTGTCACGTCGTGCATTTTGATAGCGAATCAAACTCCTATCTCCATGTACTGTAACCGCTCAGAGCTTTAAAAGTCTCTTTAACAATTGTCTTAAAAACTAGCATATCTTAAGGTCTAACTGTGGAATGTAAAGAGCTGAGGACTTACATACTGTAAATAAACGCCAGAGAAGGCTGCTTAGGACAAGCAGCAAATAATAATAACTTTATTGCCTAGAGATTTAGCCTCACGACAAAGCTTTGTTTTCTCTTTCTGGGAAGAGAGTCATTTCTCTCGTGACTAGAAGTACATTTACATGCTCCTGTGGCCTTTTTGTATCTTTAAATATAATTCAGGGGGTAGATATAGCTTCCCTCCGCATCAGAACCGGAGATGGACCTCAGTGAAATTAGGTCGGAGAAACCAGCAGTCATTTCTGATGAAAGCCCAGCCGGGGGTTGGACCTCCCGGTCAACCACCCCAGATCTGAGGCTGCCCCTTTGCTCGCTTGAATCTGGCTCGGAAGCAGCTCTAGATCATATGTGGGAAAGGGAGTTCCCAAAGCAAAGTCTACTGCATCTTAGGAAGCATAATTTTTCAGCGGGCCGTCCCCGTGGTGAAAAGATGGCGAGAGCATGAGACAAGTAGCTCTCCGTTCCCTCTTTTGAAGGGCAGGGGGCTGAGGGGTTTTCGGTATTCCCAGGAAATCTCTAGTGTTTTATGTTGTCTAGCCTTTATCGTGTCGCTGGCCGTTGGTAAACGGCCAGCGGGAGATGGCATTGCAGCTTTGCGGGGAGAGAAAGATAGAGGCAGAGATTAAAATAAATCCCCCCCCCCCACTTTCTCCCCATCCCAGAGCTGACGGCTTCATCAATTCACTCCTGAAGCCTTGGAATCAAGAGGGACTTCTGGATGTACATCCCGAAGTTTCCGAGGTCACCATTCTTGAACTTGGCGGTCCCTCCCAGGTAGTGCTGCCTCCTGAAAGTCGGGCCTTCTAAACTTGCTTAGATAGAAACTCTTGGTGCTTCATTCTCCCTGAAATAATTGCAGGAGGTCACCCCATCCTGTAGATTCCCAGAGAGAGAGAAGGGACGAGGGCAGAGTAGGTCTCTAGCTAAAGAGGAAGCAATACAACCAACCTTACCACAAAGCCTTTAAACTAATCACTTGCTGCCAAGGTACCCAAAGCAGCTGTGTGAATGTTGCTGCCCCCTCTTCTCCCCCCAAGCCTTCCCCCCCCATGAGGCCCATCCTCGGGGCGCTCAGCAGTGAGCTGAGCCTACTGATCTAAAGGGTCACCTCCAGCTGGCCACTCCCAAAGAAATGGGCACCGTGTCATCTTGTTGGGCATTGGGCGAACCGTAGCCTGGGTCCCCTTTTATCAGGTAGGGTCGATGACTTCTCTCAAGAAGAAAAGCCGATGGCTCGTGTGCCCGTATCCACACTTGCTATCTAGGATCCCAACGGAGCCGTTGGGATTTCAGCAAAATTACCGGGGAATGTCTTACATCAGTCATGGGAATTATTTCTTTTTGCTGTGGTTCCTTCACACCCCTCTAAAGTATATATACATATATGTATATGTGTGTGTATATATGTATGTATACATATGTGTACATATATAATTTATGTATTTATGGAAAGAAGCGATTCTTACTTGTCAGTTTTCTTTTTTTTGCTTGTCCCCTCCCTTCCCAGTCCTTCTCCCCATCTCCTCCCTCCCTACTGTCCCAAAGTTTTTGTCTTGCATTCCCTGCCCAGAGTGATTTGGGGGCAGATCTTGACCTGTCTGCATGATTCTTCTCTTGTGATCTGGTTGCACTTTAGAAAATTTTGTGCCATTATATTTGCATTAATGTATTTATAATTTAAATGATATTTAGGGGGTTGGGGCTGAGTACTGGAATAAACAGTGAGCATATCTGGCATATGTCATTATTTATTGTTGAATTACATTTTAAGCTCCATGTGCATATAAAGGTTATTAAACATATCGTGGTAATGAGAGATGCAAGTTATTTTCTTTGCTTATTTTTATAATTAAAAGATACCATAGCATAATATGAAGTGGATTCCTTCTGAGATAAAAAAAATAAAGTGTTAAGTTTTATTTTTTGCCCTCTTTGGTGTCTTTCATTGTTTTTCTCCAAATTTTCACGTGGAATGATCTCCCACTATGTCATCCTTTAGGGGCAGTGAGCCATCTTTGGAGAGTTTAAAGGGTCTACATCAGACTGTGTTATTGGCCTCCTTAAGTTCCTAGAGAGGCACCTTAGAGTGCCGGGGGCTTTTTCCTAGGAGAAGTAAGACTCCAGAAGAATTAACAAATGACTTCTTATTCCTTTGTCTTCAGCTCTGCCTGGATGAACTTAGGGAAAAGTCCTTCATGCCTCTAAACCTCAGTGTCACCTTCTGTCCAATAAGGGTGGATGACCTTGAAGTTCCTTCTGCCTCTAAATATGAATCATGACTCCCTCTTCAGAGGGAATTGCATTCCTAACTACACACTTTTCTGGTTCATCAGCTCCCGAGTATTGTTAACAACTAATACAACAGTTGCCACCTATAGGCAGAAAATATATTACATCTACTTGATCCTGACTGCTAAAAATTCTCTTTTCACTGCTTTTTCACAAAATTGACACAACTCCCCAGTTTAGTAATGATTCTTAGGAAGATCACTTCAGACCCTTTCTCTGTGAACCTGGAAGTCCAGCTACGAGTAAAGAAACTCACTCCTTTTCTGTAAAACTAAATTTGTGCTACAGTCTAAGGTTGCCATCAGTTCTAACTTGTGATCATACGGACGGATTAATTCTGTGAATAAAGGATAGATTTTATTATCACAACCTCTCCCTAGTGGCCATCTAGTCTAACCCCTACCTGAAATGATCATCTTGGAGATAGGACATTGTAGTTGGTTGTGTCTGGCTCTCCGTGATCCCATTTGGGATTTTCTAGGCAAAGATAACCAGAGAGGTTTGGCCATTTCCTTCTCCAGCTCATTTTACAGATGAGGAACTGAGTCAAACAGGGTTAAGTGACTTGACTAGAGTCACAAAGCTAGTGAGTGTCTGAGGCTGGGTTTGAACTCAAGAAGATACATCTATCCACTGCACCTGATTTTACAAATGAGCAAATGTAGGCCGTTAGAGGAAAAGTGACTTGTCTGCTATATAGAAAGTGTCTGAGATGGGATCAAATGTGAGTTGTCCTGACTCTAGGGCTAGTGCTCTCCATTGAGCTATCTTGCTGCCTAAAACAGATTTATGAGACCATGAACTAGTCATTATAACTCTATCTCCCTATATTTCTTCATCTGTAAAAGGAGACCATATATATGTGTGTGTGGGGGTGTATGTGTATTTATATATATATATAATATATATATATAATGAATATAATGTCTATCAATAAACATGTATTAGGCACCTACTATTTACTAGGCACTGGGGATACAATGCAAGTAAAAGCTGAAAACAGAATCTTCCGTCAAGGAGCTTATAATCTAATACAGGAAGACAATACACAAAAGAAAGTTAAAAATCTGGGGAGAAAATAAAAAAGGAGGGGGAGTATTTGGTACTAGGGCATGGTAAGAAAGTCCAAAAGCATTTTGCAAATCTTACAGTACTATGTAAATGCTACCCATCATCATTATAATTAATTTATCATTAGGCAGCTAGGTGGCTCAGTAGATAGAGTATAAGACAGGGAGTCAGGAAGATCTGAATTCAAATCTCCTTAATCTTAATTCTGCTCTCCAGGACCAGAGCAGAACAAAGCTAATCTCTTCTGTGTTTAAAATCCATTGTGTCTCCTCTAAAGCTTGTTTGGATCAACTATCCCCAGCTCTTTCAAACTTCCTAGAGCACAGGCTCCAGTTTCTTTGCCCTCCTGGTTTTGTTCTTCCCTTATTAATGCCCTCCCTAAATTGGGCTGCCCAGAAATGAATCGAGGATTTGAGAGGAGAATCTGACCAGAGCAGAACCCACAAGACTAGTGCCTCCTTCTTCCTGAAAGGGATGCAGTCCAAGATCCCTCTGACTTTGGGGGCTGACAAAGAAATCAGGAACTTGAATCATATTTAAGTATGTGATTCACTAAACTCCCCAGATCTTCTTCAAATGGGTTGCTGTCCCACTGAGTTTTTACTCACCTAGTAGGTCAGGAGAATTCTGCAGAAACCTCCATATTAATAGCTTCCTGTGACAGATCCATGGATCAAGGCACATTGAATCATCACTGGAAGGGACCTCAAGAGTCGATTAACTTAACCCCATCATTTTACAGATGAGGAAACGTGAACCCAGGGAGTTTGATTGATAGTGTAGATTTTAGTCAAATATTTGAAAAAATCTCATACTCTTCTTATGCATAAAATGGAGAAATGCAGGATAAATGAATGGATTCTGGGAATTCGTTGAATTGACAAACCTTAGGGGTAGTGATGATCATTAACAATGATTAAAAATTCAGAGCTAACTTGGAAATGGACCTCTAGAGGGACACCTCAGGGATTTGTGCTTTGCCCCATGCTGCTTAACATACTTATCGACCACTTGGATAAAGGCATTAGATAGTCTGCCAATCAAATTAGCAAGTGAGACAAATATGATGGGAAGAGCTGATGGGTGGCAGAGTCTAGACCAGAAAAGATCTCAACATTGGGATGGATTAAATGAGATAAAGTGTAATAGGGACAAATGTAAAGTTTTAGACATAGGTCCAAAAAGTCAATTTCATAAATCTGAATTGGGAGAGATGTAGCAAGAGAGCAGTTCGACTAGAAATAATATAGGTCTTGTTGCAGTCAAGCAGTGGGATATAGTAACCCAAGCAGGGACACATTAAGAGAGGAATTGGGGAATCAAGGATGAAGTAGACTATTTTGTTTTCTGCCTTAGCAAAATCACATCTTGAGTTTAGTTCTGAACATCACATTTGAGGAAGGACAATGACAAGCTAAATCTTTGATCCGGTGAATCTGGATATTCAATCAACAAATTTTCTTGAAGGTAAGCTAGGTGGCACAGTAGACAGAGCAGGAGACTTGGAGTCAAGAAGACCTGAGTTCAAATCCAGCCTCACTTAATACCTGTGACCCCAAAGCAAATCTCTCAAACATTATGAGCCTCACATTCCTCATCAGTAAAATGGGGGTGATGTTAATAAACACCTACTTCCCACAGTTGCAAGGAGAATCAAATGACAGAATGTTATAAAGCACTGTGCAAATTTTGAAATTTGCATGTGTGTATATATATTTAATTACTAGCCATTAATATTGTTCTTCTAAAGTTGTGTATTTATTATAATATACAAGAACATATGATTGAAGGAATATGCAACTTTTAAAAGAAACTTGAGGTATTACTTAGCTGTGATCTGTGATACTTGTGAAGAAAGACAAAACAATGAGCTCATCGACAAAAAGAATCAGGAAACTGTGTATTTATATCAACTCCATGACTTCCCCTATCACATTTCCCTCCAAAAGTGAGAATGGATTTGCACTGAGCCTTCCACACACTTTCTTCTCCTATCCACTTGGGACCCAATACACGGACTGCAAAGCTAGTTATTCAGCAAAAGATTCACCATCTATGGCTAAGGATCCAAACCATTGTAACTAACCCCTCTGGGGGGGGACTTATTCTCTGGTTTTTCATAAGAATAACCAGTTGGAATAAGCAGTCATAGGACTTCAACCTTCCTAGTCTTGGGTCCTACAGAGACTATATCTACGTGGTTCCTGCTTCTATGAACTTGTCTTCTTTCTTTTCAGAGAAGCTTACTATAAGCCCAGAAAATGAAGGGAGAATCTAGTCAAGATGGCAGCTGGATGGTTCAATGGATAGAGCACTGGCTTGGAAGATTTAAATACAAATTCCACCTCAGATACTCACTGTTTGACTTAAGGCAAATCACCTAACCTGTGCTGCCTCAGTATCCCCATCTATAAAATGGGGATAATAATAGCATCTAACTTCCAGGGTTGTTGTGAGGATCAAATAAGGTGGAATTTGTAAAATGCTTCTCAAACTTTATATCAATATATAAGTGCTAAATATCATCATCATCATGATCACCAAACCTACTTAAACAAAATGGTCCCTCAGCCTTTGTTTGGAGTCCTCCAATGTGAAGGAACCTCTTACCTTCCGATAAAAGGAAATCTCCCAGAGAGCAGGGGATGTTTCGTTTTTTGCCTTTGAACGGCTAGCACTGAGCACTGTGTCTGGTACAGAGTAGGCTCTAAAAGTTCTTGCTTGATTGATCAAATCGGAGGCCTCCTATCCCTTCTGCTGATAATTCTAATTCATAGACTCAGAGCTCTAGAATTGAATGGGGATTTACAGGCTGTTAAGTCCAATTACTTTAGTTGAAATATTAGGAAACTGAGGTCCAGAAAAGCAGAGACACTGGAGGGATTTGTTATTTCCTTCTCTAGCTCATTTCACAGATACAGAAACTGAGGCAAATAAAATAGGATGAAGTGATTTGCCCAGGGTTACCAAGCTAGTGGGTGTTGAGGTAAGATTTGAATGCAATTCAGGTCTAGAGTCAGGAAGACCTGAGTTCAAAAGTAGCCTCAACGGAGAACTATTTGTGTGACCCTGAGCAAGTCACTTCATTCTGCTTGCCTCAGTTTCCTCATCTGTAAACTGAGCTGGAGAAAGAAAAGGCAAATCACTCCAGCATCTCTGCCAAGAAAACACCAAATAGGGTCAAATGAACAACAACAACAACAACAACAATTCTCATTCTGTCTTTTACCACATTATGGAGTTTCAACCTGAAAGTGATTCCATCAGATTTATTTGACTTCACCCCAGAGGACTGAATTAGGAACGATGGGGAGCCTCTGGGGTGAAGTGGAATAAATCTGATTTCCATTCTGCATGACATCCCTTCAAACATTTGAAGATAATTATCATGTACCCTCTCCTGTCCCAGCCTTGCCGGGCTTTTAAACATCCGTTTAGCAGTTCCTCTCCCAGTTCCTTTTGCCAGTTACCAGTTCCTTTAAAGGATGCTACATCTTTCTCACCATCTTTGAGACTTCATCCTTCTGGCTTGCCTACCCAACCCCACCCTATCCCTATTCCCACGAATTAGAACCCAAACAGGAAGTTAAAATCAAAGGGAACCTTGAGAATCCTCTAGTCTAAACTCATTTTAGGCGAATTATTTACTCAGCAAAGGAAATGATGGCTTCCTCTTTTCTTTTCACCTACAATATTTAACACTCTGCACATAGTAGGCACTCACGTGCTGATTGGATTATATTGGATGGGGGAGCTGAAATTCAGAGAAATGACTCTATCTGCCAACAAGCATTGCTTAAGCACCTGCTGTATGTCTGGGGATGTGAAAAGCACAAATATCCTCTGCTTTTCTGGGAACTCACAGATTCATGGAGGAAGCAAGTAACAATGGACCAACTAGAGGTGCACATGCACAGTGGGAACAGGTCGAGTGAAAGGTACAAAAAAAGGCCGGGTGTGGAAGGTGAGATGGGAGCTCTCTTAAAGAAAACAGCCATCAGGGTCCAGCTCCAGGTGTCCTGCCTCCTGCTCTCCAAATTCTGGCTGCTCTGCTCTCTGCCTTCATCTCTTTCAGCCTTTCCACACCCAGCTTGGAAATGCGAAGCGAAAAAATGGAATTAGCCCCAGGGCCCCTCTCAGGAAGCCTTCTGCCAGCTGCCATACCCAGGACTACTAATCACTTCCAGCTTTGCTGTTACAC
The DNA here is from genome assembly GCF_902635505.1 of Sarcophilus harrisii. Classification (NCBI taxonomy): domain Eukaryota; kingdom Metazoa; phylum Chordata; class Mammalia; order Dasyuromorphia; family Dasyuridae; genus Sarcophilus; species Sarcophilus harrisii. The sequence goes on from NC_045427.1 coordinate 17,812,939, forward strand.
ACCTTGAAGGCAAGAGGCAAGCTCCAGAGACACAGCCCACTTGAGTCTCAGAATCACTTTGTTCTGCCTTCCACATTAACCCCTTCAGGTCCTTCCTGCAGCTGGGTGACCTTTCCCAATGAGCTCCGGGTTCAGTGGAGCTGAGGGTGACGACCCCTTCTTTGCTCTTCTGTTCTCCATTCCCACCCCAGCTTCCTCCTGGGGCTGACACTGATCCCTCGTTCCCTTCCGGGAACAGATTGGGAATAACCTAAACAGCTTCCTAAATCTTATCTGAATCCCAGCAGCCTCCTGGATGCTCCCACCTCTTAAGTGATTTCGCCTGTAAAAGAAACTCAAGGGGCCGCTTAGCAAAGTACCTGCAGGAACTTGGGCTGCGGCCAGAACTTCAGGATGCCAAAACCTCAGCTCCCTTTCTCTCCTTCTGGTGCCATTTTTCTGTCATAGAACTTCAACGTGCCTGGCTCTTGGCAATCGGGGACCCGAGCCACCTTCATAAAAGGAGCTGTGATAGCATCTTTCATGACTTCAGATGTCAAGAGCCCAAAAGAGGGAAAGGCCCTCTTAAATGACCACATCCTCATAATCCTGCCAGGGGAGGGACCTTATCTTGATTTTAATTTTTTCAGGTTCCTTTCATCTTCTCCTCTGAAAAAAAAATGGCCAGGAGAAAGCAGAGACCCACGCAGTGCTTATCCAATAGGCATCTCTCCAATTCAGGAATAGCATGAGAGTGAGGAGCTGGGGGATGGAAGAGGACAAGAGGGGGAGGGGAAACACGAGAGAGAGAGAGAGAGAGAGAGAGAGAGAGAGAGAGAGAGAGAGAGAGAGAGAGAGAGAGAGAGAGAGAGAGAGAGAGAGAGAGAGAGAGAGAGAGAGATTTACTTTAAGCTTGCTAAAGCAAACCTCATTTTATGAATCCAGGCTCCCAAGAATTCTACATTTAGGATGATTTTGACAAGATTTCTCAGCTGCAGTTCACCTCTAACCTAGTTAATTGCCTGTTAGAATATAAGTGAGCAGGGAGGCTTTCTTTTAAAATATTTGAATTTGATTCTACTTGATCATAGCATGGCATAGGATCTGGTAGATAATAGATGCTCAATAAATACTCCCTGATAGGGGCAGCTAGGTGGTGCAATAGTTAGAGCATTGATCATGGAGTCAGGAGAACCTGAGTTCCCACCAAGTCTCATACACTTTTACTAGCTGTGTGACCCTGGGTAAATCACTTAATCCTGATCTCACTAAAAATAAAAATACTGGATGGATTCATGTCATCAGCCTATTAGCTACCTCCCACCATTCTTCTTTCAGATCCATTCTCCACACCTGAAGAATCTTTCCACTGCCCATTTTCACTAGATCATTCCTATATGGGACCGGTGTGGCCAGCGAGCTTCCCTCTCTGAGAACCCACAAAACATTCAAGTTTTGACTATGGAGATTTAAAAATCCATTGCTTAGCTTGTCTTGTTTGTGCCAAGCAAGTTTGGATATGAGAAACTTTTTTGTTAGTTGTCACAGTCAAGGTTCTTTGTTCATCATTATGAGTCACAAAGAAATACATTGAAATCAATATTTAATTGGGTTAGAAATTAGATGACATCAACCATGTTCCCTATGATCACACACACACACACACACACACACACACACACACACACACATAAATACCAACTTCAAGAGCCTCTTGGAATATGAACTCTTCTCAAATACTAGAATGGAAAGCCTACTCTGCACTGAGTCAGAGAATATTCACTCAGATCCCTGTTTTACTCACTCAGCTCCCTGCTTTGCTCATTTCTGTTGGACCAAAATCAAGTCAAAAAGTGTTTATTAAGCTCCTACTAAGTACCAGGTATGGGGTTAAGTAATTAGAAAGGGGAGGATGTTCTCAAGGAACCCACATCTAATGGAAGGAGACAACATGCATGTATCTATGAACAAAAAAGATATAAATAGGATTAATTAGAGATAATTTCAGAGAAAGGGCATTAGCTTTTAGGGGGACATGGAAAGGCTTCTTGCAGAAGATAGGATTTTATTTTTTCAAATTTCTTTATTTTATTTTTAATTTATAAAATAAAGCAAGCATTTCTACAGTATAATAATACAATAACATAAAAATGGTTGCACTTGAAACTACAAATCTATCAGGTACAACTTGCTAAAGGTAGGATTTTAAGTAGAACCTGAAGGAAGCTGAGGAAAGCCAAGATAGAGATGAGGAGGGAGAGCTTTCTAGACATGGTAAATAATCAGTGCAAATGCTAGAGGCTGGAAATGGAGGCTAGTGTACAAAGACTAGAAAAAGGAGGACCACTTACCCTTTAGGTGCCGCAGTTTCCTCATTTGTAAAATGATAGAGATAACTGGGCTTATGTCCCAAAGAAATACTAAAGAAGGGAAAGGGACCTGTATGTGCCAAAATGTTTGTGGCAGCCCTCTTTGTAGTGGCCAGAAACTGGAAAATGAATGAATACCCATCAATTGAAGAATGGTTGGGTAAATTGTGTATATGAATGTTATGGAATATTATTGTTCTGCAAGAAATGACCAGAAGGATGAATACAGAGAAGATTGGTGAGACTCACATGAACTGATGCTGAGCGAAATGAGCAGAACCAGGAGATCATTATATATCTCAACAACGATACTGTATGAGGATGTATTCTGATGGAAGTGGATTTCTTCGACAAAGAGAAGATCTAACTCAGTTCCAATTGATCAATTATGGACAAAATCAGCTACACCCAGAGAAGGAACTCTGGGAAATGAATGTGGACTACTTGCATTTTTGTTTTTCTTCCCAGGTTATTTTTACCTTCTGAATCCAATTCATGCTGTGCAACAGTATTGTGTGCTGTGCACACATATATTGTATCTAGTAACATGTATAAGACTGCTTGCCAACTAGGGGAGGGGGTGGAGGGAGGGAGGGGAAAAATCAGAACAGAAGTGAGTGCAAGGGATAATGTTGTAAAAAATTATTCATGCTTATGTAACATCAATAAAAAGTTATTATTTTTTTAAAAATAAAAAATAAAATAAAATAAATGATAGAGACAATTGGGGATGATTGAAAAATTTTCCTTGATTGATATATCTATGAAGAAATTTTCTATGACCTTCATACATGACTAGGAGAAATCTTGGTGGAGGAGAACTTGCTCTACTGGATTTAATGCTGTTATACACTCAATGTCAATATAAGCACATCAGGATTTTGCATTATGATTGATCTTTGCAAAGCCCTTCTAACATATTATATGATTTTAACTTTGTAACAATGCTCTGAAGTACTGCAGACATTGTTACCCACATTTTATGATTACAAAAACCGGCTAAGGAAGGTTAAATGATTTTCCATGGTCCTACAATGTGAGCTGAGATTTGAAACCGAGTCCAAATCTGTCACTTTTCTCACCAAGTTATACTGCCTTCCCAGGCCTTGTGACTGACTCCTGGTCTTAAACTATGTTATCTCATCTTGGAATTTCCCTCAGTACCTGGAGCCCCCTCACCCTGGGAACATCCAACCATCCCCAATGGTACCAGTAGATAGATGCCTTTGGGATCATTTATCTTTATTGGGTCTTCTGCCAACCTTTCTCAAGTTTCTTTTTCTCCTCCATTGCTCTTGGCTGTGTTGTAAACTCTTAAGTTCCTGTTCTCTCTCCACACACGGATAGAGATTTACAAATGACTGTATCCCAGATCTGTGGCACCCTTGATAACCTATATCTTTTAGAAAGGGATCAAGTGTTTTGTGGGTAATGGGATTTCTACATCTTTTCACCCATCAATGAGCATTTAAAATGTCCCTGATATATTCAAAATTCCCAAGATATCTCTGTAAAATCAGGGCACCCTTTGTCCTTAGGTTTATATCCTGCTGATCTCATCTCCATCCCTTTGGGGAAGAAAAGAGGAAATCAACATATCTGACTTCTGTAATTCTTCCTGTTAACCAATATCCTTAGGTGCCCACCAAAATGGACCCTGAGAGCATATGATGTAACAGGTTTATAATGGTGACCTTGGATGATTAAGAAAATCTTAGATTCGATTCAGTACACTTACTAATTGCAGGAAAGCAAAATATATCTGGGAAATGTTTCCAACAACAAACATGACTGGAAGATTTTGGTTCTTAAGTGTGAAGCTTTGGGTACTTTTGACAAGTCTCTCATATATAGAACAATATGAAGGGATAAGCATTAGGCAACAACAGAGTGAGGTAGATCCCTACCTGGCTGAATAATTGGGCCCGAAGAATAATCATTAATATATCTGTTGGTGCTGGCTTGAAGCTAGAGAAGAGCACCAAAAGTCTCTCCTAGTGCATATGCTCTTTAACATTTTCATTCATGACTTGGATGAATCCATAGAAGGCAAACTTATCGGCTTTGTGGATGATATTAACACAAAAATACAAAGAATAGCTGATGTGTTGGATGACGGAGTCAGAGCTCCGGCAGATCTCAGTGAGCTAGAATTCTAAGTCAAATTCATTCAGATAAAAGAAAATAGGGACAAATATAAAATTCCACAATTGGGACCCTGGGCAAGTCACTTAACTCCAATTGCTTCAGAAAAGAAGAGAAGAGAAGAGAAGAGAAGAGAAGAGAAGAGAAGAGAAGAGAAGAGAAGAGAAGAGAAGAGAAGAGAGGAGAAGAGAAGAGAAGAGAAAAGAAAAAAAGAAAAAAGAAATTCCACAATTGGATTTAAAAAATCAGCCATGCAAGTACTATGTCAAGTAAACATAATGAAACTAGAGCTCATTTTTAATGGTGTTTTAAGCACACTCAATATCCATCAAGAATGGAATATGACATCAATAAAGCTACCATCTTGGGTTGTACTTTTAGTCCAACATACTCAGCCATATTCTATCAGGAATATCATATTCAGTTTTGGAAACTGCATTTTGGGAATGATAATCTGTATGTATACCTTGGGCACATCAGGTACACTCCCTGGGCCTGTTTCCTCTTCTCTCTATAGCAACCCCTTCTCCAGGAGCAACTCCCAACTCAGGACTCACAAGTTGCATGTGAAATCCCCTCAAGATGATACATACCCCAGGTTCAAAGTTCAATCTAGATCCATAGTCATAGATCAAGTTCATGAACACCTTCCCTCTAATATCAATCAATCAAACAATATTCTCAAAGAAAACCCCAAATGGGCTCACAAAGGGCAGACATGCTGAAAAATAACTGAATTGTAGCTCTCTCTATATTATCTTTAAGGTAGACTTTATAAAGCTGAGTCAAAGAGTATATAGCATTGAGTAATTTTTAAGGCATAATTTCTAATTGTTTTCCAAGATCCCCACTAGTTATTACACTATATTCAATACAATGTGTCTGCTTTCCTCAAAACCCTCCAATATTTGTGATTTTTCTCTTTATCCTCTTTGCCAATCTGATGGGCATGAGGGAGAGTTTTTCATTTCTCTAATAACCTGTGATTTGGAGCATTTTCTCATGTGGCCAAAAATAACTTGGATATTTTTAGATTCTTTACCAGAGACTTTCCAGCTGAAGCAGGTACCTCAAAAAGAGAAGATACCTCAATAGTAGCTAGTAATTATATTGTGCATTGAGGCCCTATTTGGGGTTTTCTTGGCAGAATTTCTTGGTTTGCCATTTCCTTCTCCAGCTCATTTTACAGACAAGAAAACAGACAAACAGGGTGACTTGCCCAGAGTCACACAGCTAAGAAGTGTTTGAGGTCAGTTTTGAAGTCATAACGTCCTGGCTCTTAGCCTGGTATCCTATCCACTGCTGGACCTAGCTGCCAGGAAAAGGAATAGGCACTTTCAAACTGCTTAATATGTGCCAGGAACTTTACAAACACGTTCTCATTTGATTTTCACAACCCTGGGAAGTAGGTGAGGTGCTATTATTATAATATCCATTTTACAGTTGAGAAAACTAAAATAAATAGAGTTTTGTTTTGGAGATTTTTTTTTAGTAACGTGCCCAGGATCCTACAACTAATAAATGTCAGAAACTATATTTGAACTCAGGTCTTCCTTACTCTAAAACCAAGGCTCTAACCCCTATACTACCTGACTGCCTAGATCTTGGCCAGAGTGACTATGTGTTGCCATCAGTGCCCAAATACAGCTGCTCTGTATGAGCCAGCACCCAGTAGAATGCATCTAAACACAAAAGAGATCAAAATAGGTTAGCAGACAGAGACAGGATCACAGATCACGGGATCACAAGTATTAAGTGGGAAGGGAGCACAGTAGTTAGGGGTTCTTACTATTTGGATCCTCTGAGTATCCATTTAGAGGAGCTATGGCTCCCTCCTCAATGATGCTTTGAAATGCAAAATAAAATACTCAGGATTACAAAATATTGAACTATAGTTAACAAAATATTTCTTAAAAAGAAGTCTTGGAGCCCAGGTTAAGAACCCCTTTGTTCTAGTGCAACCTTTTCTTTTTATGGGAAGAAGAAACTGGGAGAAAGGGAGGTCAGGGATTTATATCAACCACACAGGTAACAAGTAGCAGATCTGGTATGTGAAGCCAGATCTTTTCATCAAATCCTGCACTCTGTCTATAGTATGGTGTTGGCCCAGCAGCAATCCAACTTCCCTACTTTTCTAAGAAGGTGGGGGACCATGGATACAGAATGGTGCAGATGCTGTCAGATGTGGCCAATGTGTCAGTTGTTCTGGTGATGTTTTCTTTCCTTCTTTGCTTCCTTCCTTTCTTTCTTTACTCCTTCCTTCCTTTCCTCTTTTTTCTCCCTTCCTTCTTCTCTCCCTCCCTCACTCTTTTTCTTCCAACCCTTCTTTTCTTCTTTCCTTCCTTTCCTTCCATCTTTCCTTTATTTCTTTCCTCCTTTCTTTCTTTTTCTCCCTCTTTCCTTCTTTCCTTCCTCCTTCCTTTGTTCTTTCCTTCCTTCTTTCTTTTCTTCCTTTCTTTCTCTTTCCTTTCTTCCTTCTTCTTTCCTTCCTTCCCTTCCTTCTTTCTTTCCTTCCTCCTTCCTTTCTTACTGTCTTTCCTTTATTTCTTTCCTTCTTCCAGCCTCCCTTCCTTTCTTTTTCTCCCCTTTTCTTTCCTTCCTTTTTTTATCCCTTGTTTCCTTCCTTCTCACCCTCCCTCAGTCTATTCCTTCCTTTTCTTCCTACCATCTTTCCTTTCTTCCTCCTCTCCTTCCTTCTTTCCTTTCTTCCTTCTTTCCTCCTTCTTTGTTTTCTTCCTCCTCCTTTCCTTTTCTTCCTTTATTTATTTCTTCCCTTCCTTTCTCCATCCTCCCTTCCTTTCTTTTCTCCTTCTTTCCTTCTTTCTTTTTTCTATCTTCCTTCCTTCCTTCCTTCCTTCTTTTCTCCCTCCCTCACTTTTTTCCTTCTCTTCCTTCCTTCTTTCTTTCCTCCTTCTTTCCTTTCTCCTTTTTGCTTTCTTCTTCCTTGTTTTCCTCCTTTCTTCCTCCTTCTTTCCTTTCCTTTTATCTTTCCTTCCTTCCCTTCCTTCTTTCTTTCCTTCCTTCCTTCTTTTCTTTCCTTTATTTCTTTCCTCCATTCTTCATTCCTTTTTTCTCCCTTCCTTCCTTCTTCTCTTCCTTCCTCATTCTTTTCCTTCCTTCCCTTCCAACCACCTTTCCTTCCTTCTCTCCTTCCGTTCTTCTTTCTTCCTTCTTTCCTTCTTCCTTTCTTCCTTCTTTCGTTCTTCCTCCTTCTTTGCTTTCCTCCTTCTTTCTCCTTCCTTCCTTCCCTTCCTTCCTTTATTTCTTTTCTTTCTTTCATCCATCCATCCTCCTTTTTTCTTCCTTCCTTCCTCTTCTCTTCTTCTCTCACTCCCTCACTCTTTTCCTTCTTTCCTTCCCTTCCTTCCTTCTTTCTTTCATTCTTCTTTCTTTTAAATATTGTCATGAGGAAATATTCTTTGGTTTGGAGAGAGGTGGGAAAAAAATATTCAAAGTGCCCATATGTTTAAATAAAAATTATCCACAAGCTTGAAAAAGATTTTTAAAAAACCAACAAATAACTCTCAGGGTGAAGATTTCTGAGGCTGGAGCTCTTTTTTTACTCCCTTCTTGGAACTAGATCTTGAGTCAACACCGCTTGTCTGCTGGGCTTGTGGCCCTCCCTACCTGGACTCAGTGTCCAGAAGCACTCAGCTGGACCCCACAGAGCTCAGGCCCAGAAAGAATTGTGCTATTACAGCTGGCCCATGGAATAGGGGAGTGAGGATGGGGGAAGGGGGGATGCAAGTGGTTGAATCAGTGGGAACCAGGGAGGATCTGACATCACATCCTGTGGCTGTAATTTAATAAGGGCAGGATAACTTATCACTAGCGCTGTGTACAAGCTGCTCTGAGCCCCAGGATTGGTCCCGCTGCCTGGGGCCACAAGACAATTCTGGGAGGAAGTATTCTCCCTGCCTAGCATTGAACAATTGACTCGGCATGGGGTAGGAGTGGAGGCTGAGGCTCCCTTTTGTTCCCCTTGGCTCTCAGTCATGTTCACCAGCCTCAGCCAGCGTTCTAGTCAGGATGCCCCGGTCAGCGGGCATCAGACCTGGCACGGGGCAGCAGCTATCTTTGCCCTGCCTTTGTCTTCCGAGTGGAGCGAGAGAATTCTCACATCCCAGAGAGCAGGAGGAGCCATCCCCATAAGCAGCAGCCCAAATCCAGTCTGACTAATGACCGCTGGTGCTAGCCGGTCACTAGCAGGCCTTTGTTGTAAGAACAAAATGGGATGGTAGCTGTAAAGAGCACTGTGTAAATGCTGGCAAAATAAAACTGAGCCACTGGACGCCACGGCTCCTAAGGCCCTGTCAGCTCTAAATCTGTGACCTGCAAAGTGGTCTGACTGCACCCTACTCATACCAGCCTCTCTTGGTCTCTATTTCTCTGCCTCTGACACTTCCTCCCAGCCTAAGAGCCAACATGAGCCTGACTCATTTGCCAGCAAAAATACAGCATCTCATTTGTGCCTTTCAACAAACCTGTGAGATAGACAGGTATCGATTGTCCCATTTTACAGGTGAAGAAACTGAGGGCAGAGAGATCCATATAGCACACTCAGTGATAGCATATGAACCCAGGTCTTCCTAGTAAATGCATGCTTCTTGAAGGCAGGAGTATTTTTGTTTTATGTTTTCCTACAAAGTTATTAGCATAGGGCCTGGCATAGATTTATTTAATAATTACTTAATTTTTTTTACTTATATTTATTTTATTTTTTCATTTATTATTTTATTATATATCATTATTATATTTAATAAATGCTTGTGGATTTCGGATAGATTGATTCCCAGTGTCCACTCAGGTGTAGCTTTTTTATTCTCCAAGTTCTACCTCATCCTTCAGTACTCCGAGTCCCATCTTCTCTAGGACTTTCCTCAAATCCTGCAGCCACTTTTTATCACTGCCTTCTTCTCTGAACTCTCCTCACCCTTAAACCAGATGAGCTGACTTGTGAAATTGGCAGGTTACTGGCCTAACATGGGCTCACTTGTGACGAGGATGGTTCCTTTCAACAATAAGATGATTTTATGGAGCAGCAGCCCTTGGATCCTTTTTGTAACATTTAGCACGAGCTAACTTGTATACATAAGCTCCTATCTATTAAATGCCCATGCGTAAAAAAGGTGCTTGTGTGTGATGGCAATTAAGGGTTTCAAGCATAAAACTGTTCTTTGCTTCACTTTTAAGGCCTGAAGGAGAGTGGGACATTTAGTACTGGGGAAACTCTTAGCAAGTGATAGCCTATAGTCAGTCACCTGAAATCATCTGGATGCCTGTGAAATATCTGGAAGAGTCAGCTTGGTTACCAAAGGCATTCCCAGCAGCCTTAGTACTCTAGCAAATCTATTTCCTGTATACAAATGGTAACTGGTTATGGTGGGGTTGGGGAAATACTTTTGAGTTTCTGTACTCTCCAAATGTCCCTCAGTGGAAGCTCCATCGAGAGAGAATTGTTCAGGGAGAAGAGTGAAAGTTTTTTGTTTTTTTTTTTTAAAAACAATGTAGCTCCTCTGCCTCTTCTCAGCTAATTAAAATGGAGAACAATTGCCATAATTGTCCATATGCCCAGTTCTAAAAAAACTTCTCTGTATCCTGAAGAGAATTAGCATCATGCTTTCAAGTTTCTCTCTCAATGGCTTCCACCAAAGAATCACATCCAAATCCATGTGGAAAAAATTGCGGTAGGTCTCTCAAAATCCAAATTTAAAACAAACAAAAAACTCTTCCACACAGTTGGTAGATAATCCTAACTTTCCAGGGATCTGTCTTGGTTTGCATTCTTTCACCACTGAAATCCTTCGTTACCCCTGAATGACTGGCCACATCCACATACAATTGGAATTCTGAGGACTGTTGGTTCAGCTGTGTAGACATTTCCAAAGAGCCATTCAAAACCACAGACTTTGGGGGAAAGAGGTTCAGGAGGTGTTCCTCCAGTGATTAGGACCATTAGTAATACAAAAGCCTTCACTCCAAGCAAGGACTGAGCAAAAGTAGGTTTTCAGAATTTGTCCTTTTTCTAATGAAGAGAAAAATCTTCCTCCACTACTCCCCAAGCCCCCCCAAAATCAATATTACTTGGGAGTAATGCTTGGGAGGTAAACCAAGTTCTGAGGAGATTCCCCAGAATTCAAAAAAGATTTAAATGCTAGGCTAGAAGGTCCAACAAAGCTAAAGAGCCTAAAACACAGTTTATCACAATTACCTTTCAAGTACAGTTCTTAAGCTTCCTCACATTGCCCTCTTCCTCCTGAATAATAATCTCCTGGGAGTTGGGGTAGAAAGGGATGGACCCCATCGTTTCTAACACATCACCAAAATTGCTGCCAGAAGCATGAAGTTTAATCTGCATTCATATTCCTCTGTACCATTTAATCTTCCACTTCAACCGGCTCATGATGTTCCTTCCCATCCTATAAGAATATGTCAACTTTTCTAGGCTGGACCTTATTCAGGCCACACCCCAAAAACTAAGGTTCACAATATAATAAGACACAAATAAATCATTTACAATTAACAAAAAGAGATTTACTTAGACTTAGAAGTTCCTATTCTTCAAGGATCAGCATTGAGGACCTCTCGGATCAGTTCAGCTCAGCCAAAGTGTCTATTGTTATTCATAAACCTATGCTTCAGAATTCAGATCTTCTCCTTAGGAGGAATTAATATTACCAGTCAGCCTTTAGTGCCCTGTGCAAACCAGGTTTTGAATGCTAGCTTAATGTCGTTATTGTTGTTGTTTGTTTGTTCTTTGTTCTCAAAAAAGACCACGACTTTAGGGAAGTGATGCCATGATATATGAAGTTAATTGGATTTAAGTAAGGGAGGGCTATGCAAAGTCATCCGCCTCATTTTCCCCTCCAGAATCATCTGAGTCCAGAGGCAAGATACAGATCAGAACGACTGGAGATGGCCCCAGATGCAATGGGAGACTTTGGCCTAAGATCTCCAACCGATCTCAGTTTGACTGAAGCAAAACCCACTCAGTGATTAAGGCTACTAGTATTTGAGACGAAGAATCTCCTTTTTCACAGAGGTCCCGGCCAGCCCTCAAGAAGCCTACAATCTAAAGGGGGAATACAATACACAAAGAGAAGATGAAAAACTGGGGCAGGAGGGAAGATGATGGAATGGAAAGTAAAGTTGTTGGTGGGAAGTGAAGAATTGTCGGATTTATGAACCACCTCAAGAGAGACTTTGGGAGGTATTTTTGATCCCTCCTCCAATCAGAGGGGCCAAGAACCTAACTTGCAGAAGGGAAAAGATTAGGATATTTTGACAAAGGAGGTATATGAGGAGTGTTATGAAGATAGAATCAGTGGGATTTGCTAAGTCTGGATATCTGGGGTAAGGAATTAGGAGGACAATGAAGTTGGAAACTGGAAGGGTAGAGGGAGATAATGAATGTAACTTTGACTATATTAAGTTTGAGATGCCTCTGCGACATTCAAATGTAGAGATGAGGATTGATGTAGAATTGAAACTCAAGAGAGAGAGTGATATCATGACTGGATTATTGATTTGGAAATCAATTGAATCCAGGAGAACTGATGAAATGATCAAGATTGAGTGCAAAGACAAAAGATACCAGGGCAAAGTGGGCAAGATATCCATGATAACTCAGTAAAGACAACAACTGATTTAGAATGGTCAGAGAAGCAAAAAATACAGAGGGATCTAACTAAGACCCAGAATAATGTCTAAGGAGATGCTGTTAGAAGGTGGTTGGTAACCTTAGGGAAGACAGTTTCAGTTAAGTGATAAAATTAGAGGGGATTGAGAAGCCTGTGAAAAGGGAGGGAGGGGAGGCCACAACAGGAGGCAGCTTTGTCCAGGAGTTTGGCAGTGAAAGAGAAAAAATAGAGAGTGCTAGCTACAGGAAATCAGTTAGGTTTAGGAAACAGATCACAAGCCTGGCACATAAATTTATCATAGTCCACAGAACCTAGCACACAGTAGGCCTCCAATAAAACACACTTGCTGAATAAAATGGTGCAGAATATCAGGCAACTCACACTGGCTTGATCTGACCAAATGATTCTTAGATTCCTTAAAGAACTAAGGGTATTCCATTCTGAATCTGGTTCTCACCAGCTAAGATAAACTTAGTGGCTAGACAGCCCTTCTTGCAGTGGCAAGGAACTGGAAAGTGAGCAGATACCCATCAATTGGCGAATGACTGAATAAGTTATGGAATATGAATGTTATGGGATATTATTGTTCTATAAGAAATGATGAGGTGGATGATTTCAGAGAGGCCTGGAGAGACTTGTATGAACTGATGCTGAGTGAAATGAGCAGGACCAAAAAATCATTGAACACAGCAACAGCAAGATGATCGCTTCTGATGGACATGGCTCTTTTCAACAGTAAGGTGATTCAAGCCTGTTCCAATGGTATTGGGATGAGAGAGACATTGGCATCCAGAGAGAGGACTGTGGGAACTGAGTGGGGATCACAACATAGTAAATTCATTTTTCGTTGTTTTTTATTTTCATTTTGTTTTCTTTCTCATTTTTTTTTCTTTTTGAACTGATTTTTCTCATTCAGCATGATAATTGTGGAAATAAAATATAGAAGAATTGCACATGTTTAACAGATTGGATTACTTGCCATCTGGGGGAAAAGAGAAGGGAGAAAAAGAATTTAGAACACAAGGTTTTGCAGTAGTGAATGTTGAAAACTATGCATATGTTTTGAAAAATAAAAGGCTTTATATAAAAATTTAGTTGCTGTAGGGGAAATAATGAGATGCTTGGGGAGAAATGATTGCTCCCTTCTAGAGTTTAAGATATAGGAGAGAATAAGCAAGCACAGTTTGAAATTCATGCTAATTAGAATTGGGGAGAAGAAATCCCAAATCAGAGACAGGAAAGATGGGAAGGGGAATTCTACAGGAAAATTCAAAGCAGAAGGACAGGGCTCTCCAAATAAATTCTGTAGTTGGAAAGGGAAATGGGGCTCCATCATCCCTCAGTCATCCTACACTTAATTCCAGTGAATCCCTCAACTCCATTCACATCCACCCCAGAAATCCAGCCTCTAGTCTTTGTTTGTGTTGGGCGCAGAAGACATACCTTCCAACTCTTAAGAGGAAGCAATTCTGTGATTCCTCTTTGATCTCCAGAAAGCTCAGTTCCTTCCTACCCTAACTTACCCCCTACACTATAACAGCTCCCTACAGCTCAAGGTAGAAACCTTAAGTGCTAAGCCCTAAAATTAAAATACCAATGCAATGGGGCCCAACAAAGAAAATTCACAGTAACAAAATCAGAGTGATTTGCTTTGCAAAAAAGATTTTCTCTAAAAGTAAGGCTGAATGCATTTTTATTTCCTTTCTTAGTCTACCTAGACTTCTAGGTCCAGTAATTAGCTATTCAATTGAAGGGGGAAAAAAAAAAACATTTGTTTAAGAAAAGAGCTGTTGTTTGGAAATCAAAGGTCCCATTTAACTATTTTGCATTGGTTTACTTATCTGTGTGACCTGGGGCAAATCAGAGCCTCAATTTCCTTATTTGTAGAATAGGGTATATGCTATCTAGCCTCTAAGGTCCCATTACAATCTATAGTCTCAAAAATAATTTATTACCTATTATTGCAAACCTATTTGAAATAAACAAAACTCACTTTTCCAGAATACTGAGAAGTTCAAGAAGCACTTTCCTGGAAGGGAAAGGATACAAATATGATGAAGATAAAATGAGGAGTGATTTGCCCAGAATCACACAGCAAGTGAAATTCAAAATCCACGTCTCCAGATTCCAAGTCCCCAGGGTTACAGGACCGCTGGCAGGGATCTTAGAATTCATTTATTCCAGCCCAGGCATTTTATTGCCTCAGAAACTGGGAATGACTCACCCATTATCACACAGCTAATAAGAACTCTTTTCATGATTTCTCATATGTAAGAAGAAAGCAAACTTCTTAAACTAAACTGCAAGTTTAGGGAAAATAATAATGACGATGATGATGAAAATAATAGTTAACTAACATTTATATAGCACCCACTGTGTACCAGGCACTATGCTAAGTGTTTCACAATTATTATATCATTTGCTCCTTGCAACAATCCTAGGAAGTAAATGCTATTATTACTCCCGTTTTACTGATGAGGAAACTGAGGTAAACAGCTTAAATGACTTGCCCAGAGTTACACATCTAGTAGGTCTCTAAGACTGAATTGGAACTCAGATCCTTCTTACTCCTGGACACTCTGTCCACTCACTGCATCACCTACCTGCTTCTTAATTCACAAGGTCCATGTATGAGTGTATGTCCATGAACACATATGCACATATTATATTTATATTTATATATTTATTCCAAAAATACACATATATATATTCAGAGAAGGATTTTTTCCTGCTTCATTTGCCATTAAACCTAATTGTTGTGATACTGTATTTTGACTAGTGAAAAACCTCAGTTTCCTTAGTTTTTCTATGATACTGGATTCAGATTGGATCATCTACTACCAAGTCTGATAAGTTTTGCCACTTACTGTGAGACTTTGGATAAATCACTTCCCCTCCCTACATCTCAATTCCCTAATCCAGAAAATGAGAGGAGACTGTAAAAGTTCTGCTTCTCTCTAAATCTGTGGTCACTCGATCAAGCAATCAGGGGAAAATTGGTGGCTGAGGAGCCAATAACACTTCATCTGGTCCAAGGATTCTTAACTTTTTTTATGGCTAACTGGTAAAACCTTTGAATTCTTACACAGAATAATTTTCTTTTTAAATGCATTCAATAAAATTTAAAGAATTACAAAAGAAATCTACTAGCTTGAGATACAGCTCTCCAAATTTTTTGAATAATATAACAATGTGTGTGTGTTTAGTATGCACAAACACATAATAGCAGGCCTAATAACTAAAGTACTTTTGAAGTATGATGAACATACATGATATTTAGAGATATTAGCAACAACCGTAGTGTGATATGGAAATATCTGTGATTTCTATGAGTCCCAGTTTCCAGGTCCTGCTAATGCTACTGGAGTTTGTTGGCTTACATTCATAATTGAAGGAAATGAAAATTTTCAGTTCGGTTGAATTCGTTTTTTCCTCTTCCAATTTCACAGATCTGCTGAAATCTTTCCACAGACCTCTTGGGGGTCCAAGAATCCCCAAGCTAATAAGCCCTGATGGATTTTTTTCTCAAAGAAGTCGTGTGATGGTATAGAGATAGTATCGAAAACACAGAAGTCGTGGGTTAGCTCTCTGACTACTGTAACCATTTGTCAGCCTCAGTTTCTCTATTTGAAAAATACTAGCAGTATCTAATTCACGAGAATTAAATGAGTCCAATATAAATTACTTTACAAACCTTAAAGAGCTACATGCAAACAATCTGTATATACACACAGGTAGAAAGTAAGACTTTGGGGATACATTGTATATTGAACTCAACTTTTGAGTTCATTGATGCACCATTACAGATCACTACCTGCTCTGAAATTTAGCTATAGGGAGTTGTTTGGTTACTGAGGGATCACACAGCCCATAAGTCACAGAGAGAGGGCCTGAATCCAACTTTCCCTAAGAAAAGGAACTCAGCTCTCTCCCAACTCATCCTCAAAATGTTATATTCAATTCAATTTAACAAAAACACTCACTAAGTGTACCTACTATGTGCCGAGCACTGTGGTAAGACAAAGGACAGCCATTATTATTATTATGGCTATTATTAGTAGTATTAATATTATAGATCAGGAAATGGAGGTCCAGAGAGGCCCCCTCCAGCTCACACAATCTGGAATTCTATTAAGGGGCTCCCGGAAATACACATGGTATTTGCATAATGCTTGGACCCTTTCCAAGTATAACTCCAGCTCGCTCAGGATGGGTTAAAGGCATTTTCCGTTCTTTTCCATCTCCTGTGTTGGATCCCAGTAGCTGCCCTCTCCAAATTGAAATAGCAGCCCCAGCCCGGGGCCCTCTCCCCAAGGCCTGACAACTCAGCAACTCCGTCACTGACACCACCTGCCTTCTGACCCCTGGTTGAGCAGCCCCTAGGCTTCCTCTGGCCCATGTGCTCTCCACCTGTTTCCTTTCTCGGTCCCGGTGGCTCTCAAGGCACCGTCTGGATCACTGGAGCAGGAAAACGAAGGAACGGGCCCCTAATCCCTAGAAATACAGCTGGGCCAAAGCAAAGGACTCTGGGCTCCCCGTGGAAATCTCAAGGGCCACCTTTGCTTCCCCTGCAACTAGGAATAATAGCTACAAAACATGAGCATAGCAGTTAACGGCTTGCTCATGGGGCTCTTGAGATAGTTTTATGAGTGCTTTTATGTCCATTATCTAGGTAGTACCAAGGATAGGATGGTGGGGGGCTTAGCATCCTCTCAGTCATCCAGACTCGAAATTTAAGGGATTTCAATCTCAATTCTTTCTTTCCCTCCCCCCTCTCTCTGTCTCTATCTCTTTAATTCTGTTTCTGTCTGTCTTTACCTCTCTGTCTCTCGGTGTATTTGTCTCTACCTCTCTCTGTTGGTCTCTGTCTCTCTCTTGGTCTTTCTTCTCTGTCTGTCTCTCTGTCTCTGTGTATATCTCTGTGTGTCTCTGTCTCTCTATTTGTCTCTGTCTCTATCTCTCTGTCTGCTTGTAGGTCTATCTCAGTCTCTGTCTTTGTTGTTCTTCTCTGTCTGCCCATGTGATTCTCTGTCTCTGTCTCTATCTGTCTGTCTCTGACTCTCTTTCTTTGTGTATCTGTCTCTATCTCTATCTCTCTGTCTGCCTGTTGGTCTATCTCCGTCTTTGCCTTTGTTCTCGTGTTCTCTCTCTCTCTCTCTCTCTCTCTCTCTCTCTCTCTCTATACACACACACACACACACACACACACACACACACACTGTAATAACTCTCTACCACCTCTGGGATCAAATATAACATCCTTTGTTTGCTATTCAGGGCCTTTCATAACCTGTACTCGTTCTCATGTTTCACTGTCTCATTAGAGCTCACACTCCCCCACAAACTGAATTTCATTGAATTGTCACGGTCAGGCTTTGAGAATCCATATCCTGGAGTATCAAGTGTAGCATCCTCCCTGCTACCCCATAAATCTCCCCAACAACAAATAAACAAGCAATGGCTTAGCCATACTTTGCTTGAAGACTGTCACCTCCACCATTCTTACTCTTAGATAAGGATGGCCACTAGATTAGTACAGAGAAGTTCACTGGTACAGTGCAG
This sequence comes from Sarcophilus harrisii, assembly GCF_902635505.1. Classification (NCBI taxonomy): domain Eukaryota; kingdom Metazoa; phylum Chordata; class Mammalia; order Dasyuromorphia; family Dasyuridae; genus Sarcophilus; species Sarcophilus harrisii. The sequence goes on from NC_045427.1 coordinate 17,830,634, forward strand.
AAATTCCCTCAAACAATGGAAAGATGCATCTTTTCTACCATTTGAGTCTTTGAGTTGCCTATTGTGCTGAGAGATGGCATTCAGGGTCACACAGCTAGTATATGACAGTGGTCAAACTTGAATTCAGTACTGAAGGTCAGTTCTATTTGTTATTCCAGGTTCCCCTCTTTTACTTTTAAATAAACCTAATTAGGAGGACACTTTCTCTGTCATGGAGCTAAAAATCTCCTTATAACTTCCACTCACTGTTCCTACTTCTAACCCAGAGAGCCAAGACTCAAAGAAGGCTGGACCAATCCCTCTTCCACTTGTGAGACATTGTGTGCACATGAACCCCAGGCAGAAGAAGGGGATCAGAAAGCTGTTCTCCTGTACCCCTAAGGCCTGGATTCAAGGCTTGGCTCTGTCCACAAATCACTGAGTAACTTCCGGTTAGGTGTTTTCTCTCTTTGAGCCTCAGTTCTCTCTTCTATTAAATGGTGATGGATGATGACCATCATTCTTTGCATCTTTAAAAAGCTTTATGTAGGGGCAGCTAGGTGACACCGTGCATAGAGCACCAGCCCTGAAGGAGGACCTGAGTTTAAATCTGATCTCAGACACTTAACACTTCCTAGTTGTGTGACCCTGGGCAAGTTACTTGACCCCAATTGATTCAGCAAACTCAAATAGATAGATAGATAGATAGATGATAGATAAATGAATAAGTGAATGAATAAATAGATAAATGAGTAGAAATAGATAGATGGATGAATAAATAAGTGAATGAATAAATAAACGAATAAATAGGTGGATAGATAAATAGATAGGTAGATAGATAAATGAAAAGCTTTATGATTTACAGAGCAGATACTTTTTCCTTAAAGTCTCCTGAGGGCCCAACGTAGTATTATTACACATCTAGGAGACGTGCCTCCCAACTGGATTTATTACCCGAGAAAGAGCCATGCATGTGGGAGCCCTGTGCCTTTCTCTTGTAAGACATTCAATTGTGACGCATGTCTTCTAGGCTTGTGATATTATTTTTGGTAAACAGGACACTGGGAGGTTGTTGTTTGTAACTCTAGAAGAGGACCACAATATTAGGAAGGTGCTACCATGACTTTTGAGTGAACTGGATTAAAGTGTAGGAGGGCTGTCCTAAATCAGCAGCCTCACTCCCTCCTCCAGAGCCATTTGGTCTGGTGGCAAGACATAGATCAGGATGGCTGGAGATGGCCCTGTGAAGGAGGCAGGGCAGGTATGATCATTCCCATTTCATTGATGAGCAAATTGAGATTATGAGAGCAGCATAGATTTAGAGCTAGATGGGATTCTCTGTGTCCCACAGAAGTTCAAATAGAGGCAGGACTAAATTAGAGAGGTCTCCAACCTCCAAATCCAGCATCCTTTCCCATCCCCCTGGTTCTATCTAACCTCTTCTGGGGGAGGTTAGGAGAATAAAATGAGATAGTGAGTGGGAAGGCACTTTGAAAAGCAAAACAATGGCATCTAAATTGAAGGGATTATTATATTATTAGGGCAGCTTTGTGGTCTACTCAGCTTTCACCCCTTTTCTTCAAGATCAGCATAATCCCAGCCGCCCAAACTAAAAGCAAACACACGGGTGGTTTTAGTCAAAACATGACTTTTGATTCCCTGAGGAGTTTTAGCTGATCACTCTCACTTGCCCTGGGTCCCCTCCGGCTTCTCTGAGTCATTTCCTCCAATCTACCTTGACCCTGATCCTCAGAGACATCAGACTTTTCCCATATTCAAGGCAAGCCTGCTTTCTGCTCGACTGGCCAAAGACAGGGAGGCTGGAGCTGGCCAAGTCCAGGTTTCCCATGAGACATCATGTTCTTTTTAAATTGCTTTACATTTGTGGTTTATTCCAAGAGCTTCAGACCTGAGACCAGGATATCAGAAGAACACGTTAAAGACCAAAACAAATCTCTAGTTCTTTGGGTCAGAAAATCATCTAATTTTCAAACGAGAAGGAACTTTAAAGAACATCCAAACCTACCCTCTTGTTTTGTTAAGGAGGAAATTGAGACCAAAGTGACTTGCTCAAAGCCATGCAGCTGGCTCTTGGCAGAGAGGGGTTCTTTCTTTTGGCTTTCTCTTTTCCTTCTATGACTGTTTCTTCTAAACCCTTCCCTCTCCTCCATTTTTTATTTGAATGTCTATCTATCAGTCTTTTCTCCCCATGTTCACTAAAGAGTTGCCAAGTTCAGAAGTTTTGAGGGTCTCTGGCACAAGAATCACTGACATGATAAATCTCCCCTGAACCTTTCCAAATCTAAATCATAAGTTTAGAACCGTCAAGGACATTAGAGGTCATCCATTTTACATTTTGCAGTTTTTTTTACAAATTTTACAAATGGGGAAACTGAGGCTCTAAAAGGTTATGTGATTTGCCAATCATTGAGCAGGTACTAACAGAAAAGACTGGGTCTCTTTCATGATCATATTCATGATCTCCTCTTTAGAAGTATTGGATAAAATGTGGGTGGTAATGAGATGTAGCAAAAACAAACAAACAAACAAACAAAAACATAGTTAATCAGGGTACTGTTATTAACTTCCTCAGGGAACTATTCTAGGTACTGGGCTAAGGATGGAAATAAAAAGAGCACTTGATTTGGAATTTGAGAAGTTGAATTCAAATCCTAATGTCACTTATTGTCCTTGTGACCTTCAATAACTTTTTTCCTCTCTCCAGACCTCAGTTTCCTCATCTGTCATTTCAGAAAATTAGATTGTATATTCTCTACAATATTTTCCAGTTCTAAATCCAGATATAAGATGATTAGTTCATGGGATGAGGAGATATAAGATCAATCAAAGGAAACGGTCATCCATTAGCCCAATGTTTGTGAGCATGAGGATATTTTTTTAATGGGGGTGAGGGGAAAGTACAAACTCCCATGTGATAGGAAATGTAATGTACTTCCAGGAATAGAGAAAATACATGATGACTAATAAAGGGAGGCCTTAGCCTCCTTGCACCAGGTTACTCTTGCCCTAAAAGTCCTACCTCCTTTCTCCTAAGAACCATTTTTCCTTCCTGATGACCTTTTCTGAAAGGTCCTATACCTAGAACCCTCCAAACTAGAAATGTCATTGAATAAACATTTGTTAAATATTTATTACTTACTAAGGACCAGACACGTTGCAAGGGGTTGGGAATATGAAGGCAAAAAATAAATTGTTCCCTACTCTCAAAGAGCATGTATTCAATTGGGATTTCATGTCCTATGCTGATGCAGCTGGAGCCCTTCTGAGAAGTTCCCAGCACCCTCCTGTCTTGTGGCATCGGACGTGAGAAGCTAATCAGAAACATATGAACAAAGCATTTTCCTCCTTTACTACCATCACATAGTGAATGAGGAAAGGGGGAAAGGAGGGAGGGAAAGAGAGAAGAGGGGAGGAAAGAAGAGAGAAATAAAAAAGGAAGGAAGGAAGGAAGGAAGGAAGGAAGGGAAAGAGGGAGAGGGGGAGGGAGGGAGAAAGGGAAAGAAGGAGGGAGGGAAGGAAGGAAGGAAGGGAGGAAGGGAGAAAGAGAGGAAAGGAGGGAGGGAGGAAGGAAGGGAAGGAGGGGGCAAGGGAAGAAGGGAAGGAAGGAGGGAAAGAGGAAAGAAGGAGGGCAAAGAGGAAGGAAGGAAGGAAGGAAGGAAGGAAGGAAGGAAGGAAGGAAGGATTCTGATTAAAGCATCTGAAATCAAATTTCTGAGCTGCAAACTATGGCTAAGCCACTTCCATATTTCCCTCAAAGAAAGGAAGACGTGCTGTTAAGCAAAGAGTTCCTTGTCCCCTGTTCTATCACTGACTCTCACTGTCCCCATCTGTCAAATTGGAGGAATAGGGTATCAGACTTTATGTGATCTGCTTAATGTCCCAGGCTTAGAATCTAGGGTTGGAAGCAATCTTGAAGGTAATTCAGTCCACCACCACCCCTCATTTTATAGATAAGGAAACTGAGGCCCAGGGAGATTGTGATCTGCCCAGGGTCTCAGGTAATGCGTGTATGAAATAGATTTCTCTGAGGTTCCTTCCACTTCTGACATTCTAGGATTCTGGGCAGAACTGTAATTAGGGTGTGGCCAATAGGGCTCTGCTCCAGAGTGCTGAAATTTAGAGGGTATAAAAATTTAGTACATGCACTTTTAGTAATTTCAGAGTTTCCAGTTACTCTACCTGCTCCAATAAATTTGTTTTAATTATTTGTGTTATTTTCACATTTTGAATCACAGAGTTGACTTAAGGATGGGTTTCCTGTTGTTTATTCCTGGTGTAATTCAAATACCAAAAAGCTTTGATTCTCAGACCCAGGTTTATATCACATATAAGTCTAAGTTTCCAAGGAGTAAATAGATAAATGACCATACTTTGGCTGGGTACCAAGTAAGCTGAGCTATTGATAGACATAGGGAGAAGTGCCATGTTATAGTGGCTAGTATGTTTTTGCCAGAAAAACTGGATTCAAATCCCACTCAGATGCTACCTGGGTATCCTTTGGCAAATTAATTAGCCTCTCTGACACTCAGTTTCTTCCTTTTGTTGTTGTTGTTGTTGTTGTGGTGGTGGTGGTGGTGGCAATTGGGGTTAAGTGACTTGCCCAGGATCACACACCTAAGTTTCTTCCTTTGTAAAATAAAAGCATTAACCTTGATAAGGACGTCTAAGAGGCATGATAGTGAACAGAGTGTCAGCCCTGGAGTTAAGAGAAGCTAAGTTCAAATCTGACCTCAGATACTTATTAGCTGTGTGACCCCAAGCAAGTGATTTAACCCTGTTTGCCTCAGTTTCCTCCTCTATAAAATGACCTGGAGGAGGAAATGGCAAATCACTCCAGTATCTCTGCCAAGAAAATCCCAAATGGCATCAAGAGTTGGACATGACGGAAATGACTGACCAACACTGGATAACCTCTCAGATTCCTTTCAGCTCTGAATTTTTGAATCTCTGATTGTTCAAGAAGGGGAGGAGTGTCTAAGAACACCAATGGGAGGGGATCTCACTGCCCAAGCAAAACAGAAATATCCAAATAAAAGGAAAGATCCAACTTTTGCCTTCACCAAGAGGAAATAATTAATTAAAGAACTGCACCTCTAGGTTTTCTTGATCCATGACGATCCATGATCCGTGACAGCGAGGGCACCTGGTTGTAAAACCTAGCTTCAAGTCTACCTGTGACATAGAATGGCCATGGGAGGGGCAAAGAAGCTCAACAAGTATGTATTAAGTTCTTACTGTATGCCACACTGTGCTAATCTCTGGGAACAAGAAAAGAGGCAAAAGATAGAGTGTGTCCTCTGGGAACTTCCAATCTAATAAGAGGGAAATTAGCTGAAGCTGAAAAGCAGGAAATAGAGGGGAGAAAGTTTCCTCCAAGGGAGAATGGTGGAGAAAGTCTGGAGAAGCAGGAGTGGAGACAGGACAGGGATAAAGAAAAGGCTTATGGGTCCCAGAGAATAAAACAAGTAGAAATTAGATGGAAGGGAGGGGACAATTGGGGATAGTGCGGGAGAAGGAGTTATAGACAGCCAGATGTAGGCTTCTTGTTGGGAAAAAGTTCCAAACCACTCAGCTGTCCCAAAGTAGACTGGGTGACCTCAGGAAACTGAGAGGTCCCTCCCACAAGAGGCCTTTAAGTTTGTAGATGGCCAGTGGCTCTTCCAAATCTTTCCATCCTTCCTCCAACATATCATGGTTCAATTCCTCTTGACTCTCTCAACTAAGAAACTAGCCTCATATTTTACAGGAAAAAAAAATGGAAGCCATCACCATGAGCTCCTTCTTCACTTCCTCAATCTTCTATCTCTCCTTCTGCCACTCTTTCCTTTCTCACCCCTGTTTTATGGGATAAGATGGCCTAATCCTTACCAAAGCCCACCCCTCCTCTTGCACAGTCCCATTCCATCCCATCTCTTCCAGTGGATGGTCCCCTCAATTATTGCCTACTGGTCCCTTCCCTACTGCCTACAAGCATGCTCATATCTCCCCCATCTTTTCATCTCACCATCATTCTATTTCTCTTCTGTTATTTGTGGCTAACCTCTTCTACTTTCTCTCCTCTTCTCTCACACTCTTCTTCGCTCCTTATAATCCAGCTTCCAACCCTACCATTCCACCAAAACCAGTCCAAAATGACCAATCATCTCTTAACTCTCAAATCTTTTTCTCAGACCTCATCCTCCTTACCTTCTCTGCACCCTTGATGTTATTGATTATCCTCTTCTTCTTAATATTTTTTTCTCTCTAGATTTTCCAAATAACTTTCCCTCCTATTTCTCTTCTTATCTCTCTGATGGCTCTTTCTCTGTCTCCTTTGCTGAATTCTCAATCAAATCACATCCTCTAACCACCAGTGTCCCTCAAGGCTCTGTCCTGGGTTCCCTTCTCTCCTCCCTCTATACCACTTTACTTAATGATCTCATCAGTTCCCACAGATTTAATTACCATCTCTGTGTTAATGATTTTTCAATCTCCCTTTCCTGCCCCAAACTCTCTGCTGATCTACAATCTGGAATCTCCAACAGCCTTTTAGACATTTTGAACTGAATACCCAGTAGGCATCCTAAACTACAAATGTCTGAAACTGAACCCATTAGACCTTTCTCTTTCCTATCTTCCTTATTACTATTTTTCCAATCCCTCAGGCTCACAACCTGGGAGTTATCCTGGACTCCTCATTATATCTCACCCCGCCCCCCGCAATTCTCTCCATTGTCATTCAACTTAATATTCTTAGAGGAAGAGTACTGACTCTGAAATCAAAGGTCTTAGATTCAAATTCTACCATTGAGGTTCTACCCAAGGTGTATTTCTTTAGACTACTGACATCCTGGGCCACAGTTTTCTCATCTGGAAAATTATGATGCTGGACTAGATGTTTTTTGAGGATCTTGTATTCCGTGAAGTGAGGTGGGACTGGGCTGGTGGCCAACACAGATGCTCTACTCTCTTGCTGAATACTGAAGATGGCTGACTGTAAGATGGTAGAATTTAGAAAGGGAGCCAGTTGGGCTGATTTATGCTGCAGAGAGATCATATACTGTCAGTTATATGTCTATTAATCAATAAAGAAGCATCTTTAAGCATCTAATATTGTAGTATTAAGCATTATGCAAGGTGCTAGTGATACAATCAATCAAGAAACCTTTATTAAGTGCCCAATATGTGCCAGCCCCCTCATTGCACATGATCAGGAGCTTCTAGAAGCACACTCTCCAAACATCCTTTACAGTGAGTGTCTCGGGAAGTAAATGTGGTGTTTCTAGAAACTGATCCCTGGATAGTCAGTCCCTAGTAACAAATAAAATAGTATCCATCCATACAGAATGTTTACCAACTTCACAAGATCTGGAATAGATTTTGGCAGCTGTCCTAGCATCCCCTCATTTTGAAGATGTGAAAACTGGCAACCAATAAAACTAAAGGATTTTCCAAAAGTCCAATAGGGAGTTGGTGGTACCAGAGGGCATCAACCCAAGACTCTCTCACTCCAAAGAAGCATCCTTCCTTTTCAATGTAAATCACTCTTTAATTTTCAGAATAAAAAAAAAATAGATCGGGATCATTCCCATTTCTATTCTATTTGGACTCGAAAACAGGGCACTCATTGTATCGATGAGGAAACTGAGACCTAAGGAAATTAGTAATTTTCCAAAACTTTCAAAGATATTAGGTGTCAGAGGTTGGGTTTGAACCCAACTTCCTCTGACCCCAAAAGAGTCTGCTTTTTGTTTTTCATTTTAAAAATCGTATTCTAGCCAATCTTCCCCAACTCTATTACCTCTTTTAGGATGAGAAGGTAGGGCCCAAATCATAACCACTCCTATCCCTTTTCAATTCATTTTTTTTTAAATGGCTCCTGGACTTATGAACTGATGCTAAGTGCAATGAGCAGAACCAGACGGTGATTATATACAGCAACAGCAAGATTATACGATAACCAATTCTGATGAACGTGGCTCTCATCAACAATGAGGTGATTCAGACCAGTTCCAAAGGTCTTGTGATGAAGAGAACCAGCTGTACCCAGAGAGAAGAGTGTGGGAACTGAATAGTATTTTCATTCTTTTTTTTCCTGAGGTAATTGACCCAAGATCACACAGCCAGGAAGTGTTAAGTGTCTGAGGTCAAATTTGAACTCAGGTCCTCCTGATTTCAGGGCTGGTGCTCTATCCACTGTGCCAACTTGCTGCCCATTTTCACTCTTTTTGTTGTTGTTTCCTTGCATTTTTTTTCTTTCTCAATTTTTTTTTCTTTTTTGATCTGATTTTTTCTGGAGCAGCATGATATTTGTGGAAATATGTATAGAATAATTGCACATGCACATATATATTGGATCACTTACTGACTGGGGAAGGGCAAGGGAAGGGAAGGAAAAAATTAGAACACATAATTTTGTAGGGGTGAATGTTGAAAATTATCCATGTGTATATTTTGAAAATAAAAAGTTTTAATTAAAATAAATAAATAAAATGGCTTCTATTTGGAATCTCATAGGATTTCCTCTGACATGTGTTAAATTATACTGGAAACACAAATGTTTTTATACACGCAAGGAGGTCCTTGCTACTGGATTAGAGTTTGTTCGTGTAAAATTCTGAAAATGAAGTAAATAGAAGTGAATCTCAGAGCAAGAAGAGAGGTCATCTTGTCCAGTCCTCTGCCCAATCCACCAATTCTCCCTCTAACAGAAGAGCTTGAATTCTACGGGGGTTTTTAAGGTATGCAAACCAATTTCTACACATTATCTCATTTGATCCCGCTCAAGGTAGGTGCTGTTAACATGATCCCCAATTCTGTGCTGTTGCTCAGTAGTTTCACTTATGTCAGACTTCTCATGACCTTATCTGGGGTTTTCTTGGCACAGATACTAAAACAGTTTGCCATTTCCTTCTCTAGCTCACTTTACAGATGAGGAAACTGAGGCAAACAGAAGTGACTTGTCCAGGGTCCTGCAGCTAGGAAGTATCTGAGGCCACATTTGAACTCAGAAGGTGAATCTTCCTGATTTCAGGCCCAGTGCTCTATCCACCATGCCATCTAGCTTCCCAATCCTCAATTTACAGTTAAACAAACTCACAGCAGAAAAAAGAATAGGAATAAGCCCTTCTTTATATAGTGTCTACTACATTCTATGAACTTAATCACTTACAAAAATCTCATTTAATCCCCCTGTGAGGTACGTGCTATTATAATTTTTATCTGCAGTTGAGGAAACCGAGGCAAAGAAGGCTTGCTCAGGGTGACCCACCTAGTCACTCTATCTGAGAGTGGATTTGAACTCAGATCTAGGCAGACAGACTTTTCCCAGAGTTCCACAGCAAGCTAGGCTCAGAGGTGAGATTTGAATTCAACTCTTGCTTGCCTCTGGGACCTGCCTTTTCCCCAGTAAGCCATACTGTCCCTCACACAGTAGGGATCACAGTTCCCAACGAATACATCTGCTGACTGATAACTCCATTTATTTTTTTTTAAACTTCATTATATAACAAAAGGGAAATCATCTCAAATGTTCCTGGTCCTCACCCTTCCTGCTTCAATTTGCTTTCTTTATAGTTTCAGCATAGACACTTAGAGAAAAAAACGTTTTCAACTCTAAAAAAACGACCTTAGAAAAAGAGGCTGCCTGTGAACTCTCATAATGGCCTTCCTGCTTTCTCTTCTCAGTCTTAAAACTGAAATTCTATCCTAATGGGCCTGGCCTGATCACTCCCCTCCGCTGGGCTGGGACGGAAGCAACCTTAATCCTGTTCAGTCACCCAGAAATCAGCTTTTGTGCACCTCTCTCTGTTCCACGTGCTCCAGAGAACCTGAGAAGAAGCCCTCCCCGTGGGGCCCCACCCGGGCTGGCCCAGCTGATTTCCCACTCTCTCCTAAAGACCTCTCTGTTCCAGAGCAGCTGCTCCCTCCCGCCCCACTGACACAGACATGTGGATTCCCCTTCTCTCGCGGCCCCTCCACCCCCAATTGTCCTGTCCTTGCTCATTCTATTCCCACCACTCATGTGGCCATCTCCCTCCTCCGTGCCTTTGTACGACCTCTCTCCCCTACCCCTTAGCCCTGCCTGCCATCGCTGGGATCACACTCCCTCCTCCCCTCCCAAAATAGAGTGTCCAGCTCCCTGAGCTCTTCCGAGCTCAGCTAGTGTGTTGCCTCTGCTTCTCTCCTTCCTCTAAGATGCAAGGATTTGTCATTCTGGCCAAATGGGGTAGCAGAGCTTTCCTCTCACTCCAGGCCCGCAAAGATAGGACATCGTCTTCATCCCACTCCAGTGGAAGGAAGAGGAGGGAGGGGAGGAAAGGAGAGACGCTCTGCCCTGAGAAGGTGTCAAAATGTCTCAGTACAATCCAAGCCAAAGAGCATATTCTGGCAAAAAAAGGGTTGCCAATCTCATTCATTCTCTCTCTCTCTCTCTCTCTCTCTCTCTCTCTCTCTCTCTCTCTCTCTCTCTGTTTCTCTCTCTCTCTCTCTATCTCTCTCTGTCTCTCTCTCTCTGTCTGTGTGTGTGTGTGTGTGTCTCTCTCTGTTTCTCATGTCTGTCTGTCTCTGTCTGTCTCTCTCTCTGTCTCTGTCTCTCTCTCTCTCTCTCTCTCTCTCTCTCTATATATATATATATATATGTATGTATGTATGTATGTATAATCTGTCCCTCTCTGTCATTCTGTCTTTGGCTCTGACTCTGTCTTTCTTTATCTCTGTCTCTGTCTCTCTCTGATCTCTGCCTCTCTAGCTCTTCTCTCTCTGTGTCTCTTTCTGTCTCTGTTTCTGTGTGTCTCTGTCTCTCTATTTCTATCTCTGTCTCTGTCTCTCTCTGTGCCTCCTCCCATCTCTCTTTCTGTAGTCATGTATAGTTTTCCAAAAAGGCATGAAAATCAAAAAATGCCTTTTCTGAAGAAAGCTTTCTTTAGAGTAGTTGGGCACAATGGAAGATTTCTGAACTTAAGTTCAGCAAATACTTAGGTTCAAATCCCATTGTAACTACTCAGTAATTACTATAGGCAAGTAACTTACTTCCACTGAGTATTATTTTCCTCATCTGTAAAATATGTCTGTTGTAATCATATTTACAACACCTATGTCACAGGGGTAGCTAGCTGGCACAGTGGATAGATTCCCCAAGCCTGGAATCAGGAAAACCAGAGTTCGAGCCTGGCCCAACTCTAATATCTGTGTGACTCTGGGTAAGTTACTTAACCCTGTTTGCCTAAGTTTCCTCAGTTGTCAAATAAGCTGGAGAAGGAAATGGCAAACCGGTCCAGTATCTTTTTTTTTTAAATTATTAAATAACTTTTTATTGACAGAGCCCATGCCAGGGTAATTTTTTACATTATCCCTTGCACTCACTTCTGTTCTGATTTTTCCCCTCCCTCCCTCCGCCCTCTCCTCAAAGATGGCAAGCAGTCCTATACATGTTAAATAGGTTACAGTAGATCTTGGATACAATATATGTGTGCAGAACCGAACAGTTTTCTTGTTGCTCAGGGAGAATTGGATTTAGAAGGTATAAATAACCTGGGAAGAAGAACAAAAATGCAAACAGTTTACATTCATTTCCTAGTGTTCTTTCTTTGGGTGTAGCTGCTTCTGTCCATCCTTGATCAACTGAAACTGAGTTAGATCTTGTCTTTGTTGAAGAAATCCACTTCCATCAGAATACATCCTCATACAGTATCGTTGTTGACGTATATAATGATCTCCTGGTTCTGCTCATTTCACTCAGCATCAGTTCATGTAAGCCTTTCCAAGCCTCTCTGTATTCATCCTGCTGGTCATTTCTTACAGAACAATAATATTCCATAACATTCATATACCACAATTTACTCAACCATTCTCCCATTGATGAGCATCCATTCATTTTCCAGCTTCTGGCCACTACAAACAGGGATGCCACAAACATTTTGGCACATACAGGTCCCTTTCCCTTTTTTAGTATCTCTTTGGGGTATAAGCCCAGTAGAGACACTGCTGGATCAAAGGGTATGCACAGTTTGATAACTTTTAAGGGCATAATTCCAGATTGCGCTCCAGAATGGCTGGATGTATTCACAATTCCACCAACAATGTATCATTGTCCCTGTTTTCCCACATCCCCTCCAACATTCTGCATTATCTTTCCCTGTCATTCTGGCCAATTGACAGGCGTATAATGGTATCTCAAAGTTATCTTAATTTGCATTTCTCTGATCAATAGTGATTTGGAACACTTTCATATGAGTAGTAATAGTTTTAATTTCATTGTCTGAAAATTGTCTGTTCATATCCTTTGCTGGTCCAGTATCTTTGCCAAATAAACTCCAAAAAGAGATCACAAAGAGTTGGACTAAACAATACTTATTGTCCTAAGTTCACTGTGGTGGGAAAAGGGGGAAGGTGGCAATCCTTTGTAAAAACCAAAGCCATTCTTCTGATGCTTCCATTGTCAATAATTCTTTTCATCTTTTTCTATGGGATTCAGATGCAAGTTTCAAATCTAATATTATTTTATATCTAATCTTATTACTGTTATTATCTCCTAACAGTGTCTAGTACACAGAGGGTGAGAAATAAATGCTTATAGGATGACTGGCTGGCTCTGGCCCATATCTGTTTCAAAGCTGAAGTTGAGGAAGAAGCAATCTGGAAATAGAAAGGACTCCTTGGACAGGGTTTTCCATTGTGCAAAACATTTCCAGAGCAGAGTTGGGGATGGCCAATGATGCACATGTGGCTTCCAGTTTCACAGGGAAATAAGCAAGATGTTAAAGGAGTTTCAGGTCCCTAGGGACAGGATTTGGCCTTCAAGCAACTCATCAGTCAAAGACAGACTTTAAGCAACGTGGAGGGGATGGGGAGTGAAACGACAAGAGTGGAAGCCCAGAACAAAAGTTAGGAGCGGCCTGCAGGACTGACCGTGAGCCTTGCTTACCCTGGAGAGAAGATCCTTTGCAAGAGGAAGTCAGGGGAACAATGAGTTATAATTACAAGGGAGACTGGATGGGTGAGAGCTAGGAAATCATCACTCCCTCTCTGCTCTTGAGAATAACAGCTGATGCCAGACTGGGTCTGTGGAAGCCTCAGCAATGGCCATCATCCAAACCAAGCTGCGTCCACTCCCCAGCCCCTGCTTCCAGGGCCTCCTCTGCCTTCAGAGGTCAAAGAATCCTAGATTTAAAGACCTTAAAGGTCATCGGGTCCATTCCCCTTATTTTAGAGATGAAACAAGTGAGCCTCAGGGAAGTTCAATGACTTTCTTAGAATGGATTTGAACAGTAACTAGTCTTCATGATTCCACACTCAGGGTTCGGTCCACTACAGTACCCAGGGGTCTTTGGTTCAGATTTGGTTTCTAAAATGTGCCACATGTGTGTGATCTTAGGAAAGTCACTTCTCTTTTCTCATCCTGTTTCCACATTTGTACTTAAGGTAAAAATTAATCAATTAAATTGTTTAGGTTAAAATAAAATAGACAAATCTAGCAATATCTAGCTGGCTGACTTCAGTGTTGACTTGTGGGGGGGTGGTTTAGATGAAACAACATTTTAATATTTTATTCAACTTTTCTTCTCAATAGTACTTTTTATTTTTTCCCCAAATATATGGAAAGATAGTTTTCAACATTCATTTCTGTAATTTATGGGGTTTTTTTTTAGGTGAAACAACATTTTAATATTTTATTCACTTTTTTTCTCAATAGTAATTTTTGGCTTTTTCCAAATATATGGAAAGATAATTTTCAACATTCATTTTTGTAAGATGTATTCTGATAATTTATGGGGTTTTTTAGGTGAAACAACATTTTAATATTTTATTTACCTTTTTCCTCAATAGTATTTTTTTGGTTTTTTTCCAAATATATGGAAAGATAGTTTTCAACATTCATTTTTGTAAGATTTTGGTTTCCAAAAATTTTTCCCTGAGACAGAAATCAATCTTACATAGGTTAAACATATACAATCCTCATATTTTGTCACCTTGTGCAAGACAAATCAATCTGATGACTTGTTAAAAGGGCTGAACAACCAGAGAACAGATGAAGTATGCTTCCCACTTCCTGACAAACAGGTGATAGGCTCAAAGTGCAAAATCAGACATTGACAATGTGGGAATTTGTTTTGCTAGAGTAAAAATGTTCACTGTATGGATTTGGATTTGCTTTTTAAATTGGGTGGAGGGGGGAGAATGGGATGAAGAAGTAATAGATTTTGGATCATTGAAAAAAGTTTTAATTTAATGTAAAATAACTTAAGCCTGCCTGATTTAAATTAAAAGAGGCGTGATTGTTGTAGAGCAAAGTGAGCAACAAAGTGGATGATAATAACAATATTGTAAACATCACTAGCCTTGAAAAGCTTAAGGACTCTGATCAATGCAATGACCCACCAGGACTTTAGAGGTTTAAAAATGAGATGTGCCATCCAGCTCCTGACAGAGAGATCTGATGGCCCCAGAATGGAAGGGAAGGAGAAAGGAAAGAAGAGAGATAGAGACAGAGCAGAAAGAGACATAGAGTGAGAGAGAGAAAGAGAAAGAGGAGAAGGGAGAAACAGAGTCAGAAACAGAGAGACACAGGAAAGAAACAGACAGACACACACACACACACACACAAACGGAGACAGAGACGGAAAGAGAAACAGAGGACACAGGTCAGAGACAGAAAGACAGAAAGAGAGAGAAGGGAGGGAGGGAGAGAAGGGAAAGGAGGAGAGAGACAGGAAGAAACAGAGAGGCAGAGACCAAGACACACAGAGAGAAGAATTAGCATTTTAGTGGTGGATTTCAGCTGAAACGAGATCTAGAAATAGAGAGTAACTTCTCTCTAGGGGTTCACTGACTGGCAATGACCAGAAGCAGCAATCTCCTTCAGACGCTGGGATCTTCCACCACATCAGCCCCCTTCCCCCATTGGTGAGCTCCTTCCTAGCATCTCTATTTCATGGCCAAGTCCATGTTACCTTTGCTTTATCCCTCCACTGTCAGTTTTTGACTCTCCAGGCTTTCTTACCAGGCCCCAATGGGGAACTTTTTCCTCTCTCAGCTCCTCCTCAATATTTCTCTTTTATATATTATTTTCCTCCACTAGAATGTAAACTCTTTGAGAGAAGGGACTTTCTTTTTGTGTGTTTTTTTTTATTCCAAGTACTTAGTGTGGCTCACCAATTAGGAAACACTCATTGAGTGCTTGTGGCTGGCCTCTGAGTGCAGCAGGAAAGAATATCCAGCTGAGACTCGTCCAAACAGTGCAATCATATCACCAGAAGACTTTGTGAACCCTGCAGCGCTGGAGGCCCGAGCTGCTTCTCTGCACATGTGTTCCAATTCACCATGTGCTTGCTGCATGGTGCCCTGACCATGCACGTATGCTACATGTGCCCCTTACACGCATGTCCTCCCACACATATGCTCATCTGCCTCAGCACATTTTCTGTGTATGTGTTTCTTTCCATATATGTCCATACTTCCAATTGATGCATTCGTAGGCGTATAGGACACAGGTTTGGGGAGAAAAGACAAGAATATTCTATTGCCGGTTTTCTTGACAGTGAAATTTCAAACAATTTCTTTACTTTGATGTGAATCTTCTGGGTACTAAAAGTTGACACCAGTGGGGGCTCAGAAGCTGTGTTTTTAAGTGTATTATATGTGGATCCATAAAGTAGCTTAAATCTGGGGCAGTTTGTCTCAAGCTGTGAGTTGGGGTTTGGAGGAGCACCCTAAGGGGCCGCCCGAATAGTGATGGGGTTGAACAAGGCAGAGACAAAGGTCTCTTTTGGTTCTAACTCCACAATACTGAATAATTCTATATTATGGGAAATCTGGTCACTACTTAGCATTGCTATAGCATCAGAGCCTGGCTCAGTTCCTCTTAGAGTTAGAAAGGGAAGAAACCTCCAAGGTCATGTAATCCAAAAATCACCCCTTCCCCAGCTTCATTTTACTGGGAAGGAAACTGAGTTACTCAAGTTCAAATAATAACTGGAAGAATCAGGACTTGAACTCAAGTTCTCAGCTTCCAAATCCGACTTTCTGGAAGTGACCTCAAAGACCACCTCGTCCAATCTCTCTTATTTTTCAGATGTGGGAATTAAGTCCCAGAGAGAGTGTGTGACCCCTCCAAGATTATCCACTTAACAGAGCTATTTTTCAGATCCAGAATCAAGTTGGTGCTTCCTCTCCTGCGCTCCTGAGAATTTCCAGATGGGCCCTGGCTGCCTGAGGATGGAATTAAGATGCCCCGGATGTCCAGAGAAACCTAGAGATGGCAGCAGGTAAGTAAGCAGTGAGGCCTGATCACACCTGAGTCCCTCCCAGGCAGGAATCCTGTTCCTCAGGAGTCCCTGACTCACCAAGAGCCCATTTCCTCCACCCTCTGCTCCACTGGAAGTCATTTCATTCCAGCACGTAATGAGTCAGTCATGTGCACAGTGAGTGCGCCTGAGATGATGTCATTTCAGAAAGCAGCGGGCTGCTCCCAACATCAGAGGAAGAGGCACTGGCTTGGGGTCGGTCCACCCTCCGGCCCTCCAGGGAGCCGGATATTCCCAGGACACGGAAAGCGAACTTCCCAAAAGGAGGGAAAAGAAAGAAAAGTACTGGAGAGAATCCATCCATGCTCACCCTTGGCTGTGGGCCCGAGTCCGGGGAAGCCTCTGTCCTTTTCTCAAAGGTACAAATATCAGAATGTCCCTTGATTCAGGAGGAGTGACGAGGGACAGCACGTAGGCCAAAATTAGCCCTGCTCTGACTCACATGCAGATCTGGGGCGTCAGAGCAACTGCCCCCTCAGCTCCAGCTCCCCCCACACCCACACCCTGCTCCCTGAAGATATAACAGTGACCCATTCATTCATTCATTCAGTGAGTCCTTGTGGAGAGACTGGGGGCCCAGCCCCAGAACCCTCCTTTTAGAGAAACTTAACATGTTTATGCAGGTGGAATCAGGTATCACACACTATTAAGAGCAGCCTTGTTGGGGGACGGGGGAACAGGCTACCCCCCACCCAATGCTGCTCACTACATGTAACCTAAAGACTCCATGAAATGGGAGAAAGGCTACTGAGGACATCTGGGTCTAAGTCCCATTTCTTACATTTATTGGTAGACAAGGATGAAACAATCTCTTGAGCTCTGAGGCTCATTTAGAAAGCGAGAATAAAAATAATTCTGGTATCTCTCTCATCAGAGTCAAATGAAGAAATGAATGGACATAAAGCGTGCTATAAACATCAACTATTAATAGAATTTTAGCATTTGTTGCCATTTTTTTGGGTCCAAGCCTATGATTTCACCCAGTGTGGGGGAACTTCCCAAGGAGGATATCTGTTCCAGCCATTCATGGAGATCAGCAATTGCTCTCATTTTTGTAGAGCTTTTAGTCCATAGTGGAAACTTAACAAATGTTTCTTTATTGACTAACTGGTTGATTGATGGAGAATAAAATGAATAATCCTACTAGAATGAAAATGTGTATTGAGGAAAGGTTGCTAACTAGGGTAATACTTGAAAAAATGAAAAATAAAAATCTACCTTTCTATTCCCCACATCCAAAGTCACATCCTATTGAGATAGGAAGACATTTAGGGTTTTTTAGGCCTTCTTCCCATTTCCAAGTAGGACTATACTTGCATAGCACAGGAGAAAGTATCTTCATTTTAGAATTAGAGAATCTAACTTTTAATTTCTTGGTAGATTTGAGTCCTAACACATTTTTTCCCCTGAGGCAATTGGGATTAAGTGACTTGTCCAGGGTCACATAGCTAGGAAGTGTTAAATGTCTGAGACCAGATTTGAATTCAGATCCTTCTGACTTCAGAGTTGTTCCTCTATCCACTGCGCCACCTAACTGCCCCCCTAACCCATTTTTAAAGATACTAGAAGGAAAAATTGGCCAGACCATCTCTAGAACCCACCTTAGGGACTCGTGAGGAGTCTCCAGGGTGCGGGGAGGGGGTCTGCCCAGACTTAACAACAAGCTGGCACATTGCAGAAGTCAACCTAAGAGCCTCCCTCCATGTTGAGTTCTGATCTGCTGGAAGGCATCTTAGCCATCCTGGGATCACAATTCTAGGGCTGGAAGGGATTTAAAAGAACGTCTTATCCAACCCATTTATTTGACAGATGAAGAAACTGAATCCAAGAAAGGTGAAATGATTTTTCTCAAGGTCACAAAGGTAGTAGGCATAAGAGGCAGAATTTGAACTCAGATCCTCAGGGTCTAGAAGGAGTGCTCTTTCCACCATGCAACACAATTCAACCTACTTTACAAAGTCTTAGAGAAAGGAAGGGACTTCCATAACTTTAGTCTCTTGGTGTAAGGGGTCAGTGTTTTCCCCTTTCACCCTTTACTGCCTCTCACTAGTCTACAACCCTTTCCTCTACATCATGGAGAACAGGAGTTCCCTGTCACCCGTTCTTTGAACTCCTTCCTCCAGTGTTCCTTTTCCAGATTGCTCAACCATGGTTCTTTAATAAAAAGGAGTGGATGTGTCCTTTATTGTATTAAGTCTTAATATTTTCCAAGAGTTTCAAGGAGATCCAGGGGAGAGATAAACCTCTGCCAACAAGATAAACGTTAACTTTTATTAAAGAAAATTTGTTTAAAGTCCCTCTGGGTTTGCTACCACTGAAGGGGAGAGAAGAGGCTGAGTTCACTTACTCATTCTGAATTTCCTCCAACGTGAAGGGACGGCTTCTGAATCACTCAGCCAAGTCCTAGCATTGCCCTTCCCTTTCCTCTTCACAATACTTGCTCCCAGGGGCCCTTTTCCAGGCTTCCTACTCATACTTTCCAGTGTATTGGTTGCAGAGAGAGATATTGGGACACTGTCTCTCTGGGAACTTTTCTTGGGAAGCCAGTGCATCAGAACACGCATGCGAGAGCGTCGGCAGATTTGGAGAAAAGCCGGCCCCAAACCCAAAAGGACCAAGTTTCTCATACCTGAAAGCATGGCTTTTGTAAAGTCAACCTTAAATCACCAGGTACTTGCTAGGTTTTCTTCTTGCTTATAGATCATTCTGTGTCTGCTCATTTATTCCCCATTAATTCATAGAAGTCTTCCCAGTTCTCTTTAAAATGATTCCTTTTAGAATTTCTTAAAGGCATCATAGTTCATTTCCCCAAATCCATTTAGCTGCCTCCCAGTAGACGGGCATCCCTTTAGTTTATAATTCTTTGCCACAATAAGGAGGATGGAAACATCCCAGAACTCCTCCTGTACTGTTCCCCATCTCTCCCCTGGAGGCTGGCCCTAAAATGGACACAGCAAAAAGTCAGGGAATCCATCACTCTAAGTATAGGAAGGATGTGAAGATAACAAAGAGTGTGGTAAAGATTCCTGGTTATGAAGTCAGAAACTTGGGTTCAAATCCTGCCTGAGTACATGACATGTGAATTGGTCCTTAGATACTGGAAAATATTTGGGAATGCTGCTCCCAAAGTAACTAAACAGTGTATACCCTTTGACCCAGAGATACCATTCCTGCAAGAGATCAAAGCAATGGACTCACATGCCCATGAAATATTTATAAGCCCCTCTTTCTTTTTGTGACAAAGGATTGTGCACCAAAGGACGCCCATCCACTGGGAAGTAGCTAAATGAATTTGGGGATATGACTAATGGAATACTGTGATGCCTTTAAAAATTATAAAAGAGATCATTTCAGAGAGAACTGAGAAGACTTCTATGAACTAACTTGGAATAAAATGAGCAGAACCAGAATATATAACAAGAAGAAGAAGACATAGCAAGTATACAGTGCTTTAAGGTTGCCAAAGTACAACTATAAATCAATCGTAAGCATTGATTAAGCACCTACTATGTGACAAGCATTGAGCTAAGCTTGGGAGACACAAAAAGAGCCAAGATAATCCCTGCCTTCAAGGAGTTTACAATCTAGTGGTGGAGACAACATTCAAAAACAAATACATGCAAAACAAGCCATATACAAGATAAGTGAGAAATAATGGGAGGCAGCAAGGTGACTCAGTAAATAAGGGACTAGGCCTAGAGTCAGGAAGACCTGGGTTCTATTTCAGCCACTTATTAACTGTGTGATTCTAGACAAGTCATTTTTATCTCTGTTTCCTTTAATCCACTAGAGAAGGAAATAGCAAACCACTCCAGTACTTTTGCCAAGAAAACCCCATGGACATTATGGTTCATGAGGTCACAAAGAGTCAGAAATGAGTGGACAACAACAAAAGGAAAAAGTGAATAGAGGAAAAGTACTAAAATCGACAGAAGTTGGGGAAGGTTTCCTGTAAAAGATAGGATTTCAGCTCCTTGTCATAACAATTTTAGAAGGTATTTGCTATTATTATCCCCATTATATAGATGAGAAAAATAAGGCTTAAGTGATTTGCCTAAATATGTCAGGCTGGATTTGAAATCAGGGAATGACAAACAATTTTGAAGAATCTGAAAACTGATCAATATGATTCCAGAGGAAGCATGTTCCCCACCTCCTCAGGGAAAAGTAATAGGCTCAGAGGCAAAATAGCACCAATATTAAGGGTTTTGTCAAGATGGGAATTTGTTTTATCTGGACAGAGATGGGGGAGCAATGAATGAGAAAAATAGAGACAGAGACAGAGATGGAGACAGAGACAAAGAGAGTTGATATAAGGACTTCATTTTTCTGTTTTCCAGTATGAAGTAGACTGGGGAGGAGACACAGAGAGGGATGGAAAGACAGAGAAGGAAAGCCAGGCAGAATCACCAACAAGCAGGACAAGTTTGAAAGTCACAGATTGATTTTATTTTATAATTTAAAAGAAAAGCAAGCTAGACCACATAATAATTTACAGGTAATGTCCAGTCCCCCTTTTCTGTTTTATTATGTATGTCCATTGTATTTAGTATTTATTAAGTTAATTGAAAAACAAGTCCTGCCTTTCATGCTTATCATGTGTACAAGCTTAAGCAACTCATTGACTTTCCCTGGACTTGTTTTCTCATCTGTCTTATCAGAAAAGGTCTGGACTTGATGACTCTTTAAGTCCCTTCCACCTCTTTCTTTCTGATCCCATAGTTTCCTGGACCCTTCTCTACATCACTCAAAAACTGAGGCCCAGAGTAGCAAAAGGAGTGACTCAACCTGCTTCAGGTCCTCATCATTTCTCCCCTACTCTATTACAGCAGATTCCTAAGTAGCCTCTCTACTTCCTGCCCTTCTCCTTGTAATGGGGGTTCCAGCCAATGAGAACCAAGTCTTTAGAGTACACTTGGGTTGGCTCTTCCCTGGGGGATTCTGCAGAGCATCCATAGGGTTCACCTGCCCGGCCCCAGTCCCACACATGGAACATCAAAAGTCTGTTTCCGAGTCATTTGTGACAAAGTGAATGGTATTTGTAAAGTCTTCTAATTGACTGTGGAACCTGAAGAACCAATGACCCATGAAGGGACTGAGTCAGAATTGCATGTGCCTTCAAAAGGTCTCCCACTCCTTTCCTTCTGGGTAGCAAGTAAGCCAAAGGCTACTGGCAACTAGGGAGGTAATTATCTCCATTTTCCTTTCCTCCCTGAACTGCCACATATCTATGGGCAAATGGAACTTGTTCTTCTTTTGGGGTTATTTCTTGATCTTAGAGTAATGAGTATTCTGATTAGAGGGCCCAGGTGATCATTCGAGCTCAGTAAATACATAGGTTCCATCAGAAAGTTAGCCTATTGGTGGAGTTGTGAACTGATCAAGCCAGTCTGGAAAGCAGTTTGGGACCATGCCCAAAGCGCTATAACACTGTGCATACTCTTTGATTCAGCAGTTTCACTGTTAGGTCTGTATCCCAAAGAGATCATAAAAAGAGCAAGAGGATTTATACGTCAAAAAACATTTCTAGGAAATTGAGCGAATGCCCGTCAACTGAGGAATGGCTGACCAAGTTATAGTGGGTGAATGGAATGGAATCCAATTGTACAGTAAGAAATTATGAGCAGGCAGATTTCAGAAAAAGTTAGAAACCCTTGTATGAACTGATGCAAAATAAAATGAGCAGAACCAGGAAAATTGTACATGGTATCAGCAATATTGTGGGATAATCAACTGTGAATGATTCAACTCTTCTCAGCAACACAACCATCCAAGACAAATTCAGCCAGATAAAGAATTGATGGACTGTGAATGCAGATCAAACCATATCTTTTTTCATTTAATTTTTCTTGGGCTTTTCCCCCTTTTGATCTGTTCCTTCTTTCACAGCTGTGACTAATGTGGAAATATGTTTTAGATAATTGTACGTACTTGACCTATATCAAATTGCCTGCCATTTTAAGAAGAGGAGAAGGGAAGGAGGGAGTGAGGAGAAATATTTGGAATTCAAAATCTTGTAAATGTGAATACTAAAAGTTGTCTTGATATATAATTGGGGAAAAGATAAGATGAAAAAGAAAGAAAGAAAGAGAAGAAGAGAGGAAAGGAGGGAGGAAGGGAGGAAAGAAAGGAAGGAAGGAAGGAAGGAAGGAAGGAAGGAAGGAAGGAAGGAAGGAAGGAAGGAAAGAAAGAAAGAAAGAAAGAAAGAAAGAAAGAAAGAAAGAAAGAAAGAAAGAAAGAAAGAAAGGAAGGAAGGAAGGAAGGAAGGAAGGAAGGAAGGAAGGAAGGAAGAAAGGAAGGAAGGAAGGAAAGAAGGAAGGAAGGAAGGAAGGAAGGAAAAAAGAAAGAAAGAAAGAAAGAAAGAAAGAAAGAAAGAAAGAAAGAAAGAAAGAAAGAAAGAAAGAAAGAAAGAAAGAAAGAAAGAAGAAAGAGGAAGGGAGGGAGAAAGAGAGGGAGGGAGAAAGAGAGGGAAGGAAAAAGGGAGGGAGAAAGGAAAGGAGGGAATGAGGAAGGGAGGGAAGGAGGGGGGAAAGGAGGAAGGGAGAGAGGGAGGAAGGAAGGAGGAAGGAAAACAAGGCATTTGGGTGGCTCAGTGGATTGGCCCTGAAGTCAGGAAGACTCATCTTCCTGAGTTCAAATCCCATTTCAGACATAGTAGCTGTGTGATCCTGGTCAGTCTCTTCATCTTATTTTCCTCAGGAAATGGCAAACTATTCCAATAACTTTGCCTACAAAACCCCAATTGGAGTCACAAAAATATGGATATGATTGAAATGGCTCTACAACAACATGGAAGAAGATGTGGGGTAAAAGAGACAAGAGCTCTGAATTTAAAGTCATAGTACCTGAGTACAATTCTAATTATGTAACACTAATTATGTGATCCAAGGCAAATTATTTGGCTTTCCTGGGCCTCAGTTTTCTCATCCATAAAATGAAGGGTGTGTGTATAAGTGTGTGTGTGTGTGTGTGTGTGTGTGTGTGTGTGTCTGTGTATGTGTATAAACTCCATGATCTCTGGGGTTCCTTCTAGTGGTACTTTTTTTTTGTCAAGGCAATCCAGGTTAAGTGACTTGCCCAAGCTCACACAGCTAGTCAAGTGCCAAGTATTTGAGGCTGAATTTGAATTCAGGTACTCCTGACTTCAGGAATGGTGCTCTATCTGCTGAACCACCTAGTTTCCCCCTCATGCTAAATTTTTAATACTATCTTGGGATTTTTCCAATAGATGATAAGCTCCTTGAGAGCAGTTATTTGTTTTTTCATTTATCTCCTTGTATCCCCATCACATTGCACTGCACCAGGCACACAGAGGACAGTCATTCACTGACTCAAAAAGCATTTATTAGAAAAAGCTACTTTGTGCCGGCCACCACGCTAGGCAACAGGAACACTGAGACCAAGCAAAGACCATCTCTACCTTCATGGAGTTTGTCTTATATTGAGAAGGGGAGCAGACATTATGCATACAGAAAACCAAATATAAAATGAACACAAAGTAATAGCCAAATGTCTGTTGGTTGAATTGAGTCAACAACAGATGTAGGTCTTGAAGCCAGAAACACTAGGGTTCAAATATTGCTTCAGAAACTTATCCTGGGCAAGTTACCCAATACTTCTCACCGTAAAATGAGGGGGTCACAATTAGTGCCTTTTTAAAGTCTCCTTCATCTCTAAATTGATGATTAGATGAGTTGGTGATGACAAACCTTTCCCCTACTATTTCCTCCTAACACTTATGCCCCAAACAACAAGAGTTGAAATCACTCTTGAGAAAAACTGAGGCTCTCCAAGAGCCATGTGTCAAATAATCAATCAATAAACATTATAAAGTTGAAAACTCTCTTTGCATGTATCTCTTAGTTTTTCCTCCTAACACTTATGCTCCAAATACTAATTAATTAAATGAATTACTTGAAATCACTCTTGAGAAAAACTGAGGCTCTCCAAGAACCGGGTCTCAAATTATCAATTAATAAGCATTATAAAGTTGAAAACTCTCTTTGCATGTATTTTAAAAATTAAAATCTATTATTAAAAAATTCAAAAAATAAACATTATTAATTACCTACTATGTGCCAAGCACTAGTTAAATGCCAGGCAGATACATCTCATAGGAAAACAACCCATTATTTTAAAAGTTCTTGGCAAGATGTTAGTTCACACGATAAAGTGTATTACTGAAGGGGAAGATTCCTCTCCCATGGAACCATTAGTCACTGCTAGACCTTCCCCTTAAAAAAACACACACACGAAGAGGAACGGAAAAGTTATCGCTCATCTCTGAACCGATGCTCAAGGTGGGGTGACGGCGTGTGGGAAACAAAAGGAAGAGGCCAGGCCAGTTACAATCTCCTCTGGATCTCTGGATTCCAGGCCTCATGGAAAAAAGCACATGCTGAAAGCAGGCCGTGGGGCAAGCCTCGTGACGTTGCTTTCCCTTCGTTTTCATTACAGAAAAAGGAAAATGAAATTTTATTTCCAAAGGAGCATTGGAGGGGAAGAAGGAAGGGGCTGGGTGTCCCAGATGCAATCCAGACTATTCAAACTTGGGCAGTATTAAGAGATGCAGTTTCCAGGAATAAGGAGGAGCTAGCTATCCCACTGTTCTCTGCCTTTTGCAGATTCCATCTGGAGTCTTGCCTGCAGCTCAAGGCACCATGATTTAGAGAGGACATTGTTATTTGGAGAATATCCAAAATGGTGACTTTAAGGACAAAATGGCAACTCAGAGACCAGATGAGGGAAGGGAGGCTCACCCAGATCAGGTGATTTGTCCCAGATCATACAAATAGCAGTCACCAGAGGCAGAATTAGAACCCAGAATCTCTAGCCCCAGAGTCACTTTTTTTTTCATTGAACAGTATCACAGTACCCCCAAATCACCATTCTATGTCACTTGAAGATGAGTTCAAAGAAATGGGATGTCTGCCCTTCATAAGAAAAGATTGGAGGATTGAATATGACATCCTCAAATGCAGTATTAGATTTGGTTTTGGGGGGGAGAGGCAAGGAAAATGAGGAGCAATGGTTGGAAATTTCAAAGAGGTAAATTTAAGTTTGGTCTCTGGCACAACTCCCTAAAAAGTAGGGTTCTCTCCAAATAAAATGTCCAGTTTGTGACATTTATTAGAAAGCTTCAAACAGAGACTATATGGCTACATGACCAGTAGTACATTGTACTAGGAAAGGGACTTTTGTTCAATATAGGTTGTTTACTGTATGTCTATGGCATTAGAGAACATTTATTTTCATTAATATAAATTTCTTATTTCAGTCCTTGAAGAAATATGTGGAATAGTTAGCTATCAATTACATATTAACACAGTTTTAAAGTTTACAAAACAGTTTAACCTGTGTTATCTCATTTGATACAACAACTCTGGAAGGATAGATATTATTCCCATTTTGCAGATGAGGCAGATGAGACTGAAAGAAGAAAAATAACTTTCCCAGGTTCATATAGCTAGTTAAATGTCTGAGACAGGATGTAATCCCTATTCCATTTCTATTTGTTTATAGATTTATAGGTTCTCTCCCTTTAAGAAGTCAGTTGGTCTTGCAAGGATTTAAACAGTGGAAGGGAAAATGAGTGGGGAGAGATTTTCAGGCAATGCTTGAACTTCACTCACATAAAAATTCCCTCAGAGGGAAGGACATAGACAGAGAGAGAGATTTGGGTATGGAAATCTACCTTACCTAAAATGGAAATAGGAGGTTAGGGGGACAAGATTTATGGGGGAAAGGGTGATAAAAGGGATAGTGCATTAAAGGAATCAATCAGAGAGAAAGAGAAGAAACAGATGAAAATGGGATAGAGGGAAATACATAGCTAGTAATCATAACGATAAATGTGAATGGGACAAACTTACCCATAAAATAGAAGTGGATCGAAAAATGGATTAGAAACCAGAATCCTACAATATCTTGTTTATGAGAGACACCTGAAACAGAAAGACACACACACTTAAAATAAAAGGGTGATAATGTGCTTCAGCTGAACTTCTAAAAAAGGGGGGCAGCAATCATAATCTCAGAAAAAGGGGGGAAATGATTTAATTAAAAGAGATACTCAAGGAAAATACAGGATGCTAAAATGGACCATACACAATGAAACAGAAATTTTTTACAGCAAGTTTTTCTTATAAGGGCCTCATTTCTCAAGTACATATAAAATAAGTCAAATTGATAAAAAAAATAAAATAAAATGCATTTCCCAACTAAGTGACATAAAGATATAAACTAACAGTTTTCAGAAGAAGAATTCAAAGCTATTTCTAGATGTGAAAAAGTGCTTTAAATCACTTTTGATTTAAAAAATGTAAATTAAAACAACTCTGAACATACATAACAGAAGCTACAAATGCTGGAAAGGATGAGGGATAAGAGGTACATTAATAAACTGTTGGTAGAATTGTGAACTGGGTCAACCATTTTGAAGAACAATTCAGAATTAATGCCCAAAAGGTTATAAAACTGTATAGACCCTTTGCCCCATAAATACTACTATTGGGTTTGCACTCCAAATATTTATAGCAGCTCTTTTTTGTGGAGGCAAAGAATTGGAAATTGAGGGGATCTTCAAGTAATTGGGAATGACTGAACAAGCTGTGACCTATGGTTGTGATGGAATATATTGTACTATAAGAAATGGCAAGGTGGGAAGAAACGAACAAGTTTTTAGAAAAATATGACAAGACCTATATGAACCAATGCAGAGTGAAGTGAGAAAAACCAAGACATTACTGTGCAAAGTAATAGCAGTGCTGTAATGATGATCGACTACGACAGACTTGGCTGCTTTTATCAATACAATGATCTGAGACGATTTCAAATAAGATGGAAAAAAAATGCTATTCACTTCCAGAGAAAGAGCTAATAAACTCTGAGTGCAAACTGAAGGATAATTTGCTTGCTTGTTTTGTGTGTGTGCATGAAATGGCTAATACAGAAATATATTTTACATTAAATCGCATTGTAATTAACTGATATATTTTTGCCTTCTCAGTAAGTGGGGGAAGGGTTTGAGGGAGGAAGAGAATTTGGAACTTAATTAAAAAGGAAATAATGTAGAGGGTGACATAAGAACAAAATGTTGCATATGCTATCAGATGAGGTAACATTGTCCATTGGTTTTATTTTCAGTGATGAATGATGAAGGACTGATGGTATATTTCACAAAAAGAAGATATTAATAAATCTTAAAGAATATTTTTAAAGAAGTCAATTGTTTGAATGTTTGAGAAAGGAAAAGAAAAAAATCAAAAGCTGAGGTTCAAAATTCCAGGAAAAACCAGAGACCGGAACAAAATGAACAGTCAGTGGAACATTTAGAGCTCAGAATTAATGTCAGAGGGGTGTTAATGAGGTAATTAAGACCAGTAGTTTGGTGGACAAATGAAGTAGCCAAAAACTTGTAAAGGATTTAAGGCAGCCCACTGGGAAAAGACAGATGCATAAATATATTTATGTATATTTATGACACATATAAATATATTTATGCTTTTCAAAGAAGTTTCAGACAATTAAGTTTGTGGGGAAGGGTCTAAGGGATGTCAAATCTGTTCGTTTCTTTTAACTCTTGTTATAACTGGTCTTATTTGAAGACCTGAAGTAAAAAGCAGAAGTAATAAATGTAGCTATAGACAATTATCTTTCAATCGGTTCTTCAATCAACATTTATTGCTGCCTATCATGTTATAGGCACTCCGGAAATAAAAAAATAAGACAGCTCCTGCCCTCAGGAAGCTTACTTTCTATTGTGATAATAGGGGTATGTGTGTGTGTGTGTGTGTGTGTGTGTGTGTGTGTGTTGTTTCCCATTCAATCCCTACTTTAACACTGTCATTCACCTGATCATCCAGGTAGAGTGCCTGGGAGGAAGTCCAAAGCCCCTTTTGGAGTTCACTGAAAAATGATTCCATTTGAAGTTGAAGGAGCTCACTTGGAATCACAGTTCTACCTGGGTAACTTTGAGAAAGTCAGTTCCTTTCTCTGAGCCTCAGTTTCTGAATCTGTAAAAAGAAGGGATTCAGTTGGATGATCCTGTTATTTTCCTCAACAATTCACCTCCTTCCAATTATAGAACTATCTCGATGTCCCAGTCCCCTCACCTCCCTACTTCTTTTCCTTGTCCCTCTTCTCTCAACTCCAGGTAATCTAACCTATGGAAATGGGAAAGAGACCAAAAAATGAAGAAAAAGGGGGTTTGGAGGAGGTATTTTTTTTAATGGAGAAATTGCATGTTACCCAAATAGAAAAAATAAACAAAATGAAACTCTGGTTTAACATTCAACTAGATCAAGCTCATTAAAGCCCTTGTGGAGCTATTTGTCTTGGAGCCTAACAACTGTGACTTCAGACCTGGATTAATTATGTTGGGAGAGGGCCAAGTTGGTGTAGGGCAGGGGCCATGTAAAAAGAGAAGTTGAGCAAAGAAAATCTCTGGTACAAATAAAATAAGGGAAGAGCAGTCAGAACTAGTGGGCAGTCTTGGAGAAGGTGAGCTTCCTGAGGGAGAAGGTGAGCTTCCTGAGGGGGCGGGGCAATTTCATTTCTGGTTTTGCATCTCCAGGACCTAGCACAGAGTCTGGATAAAGTATGGAGGTACTTAATAAATTCTGTATGAATGAACAAATGAACACAAAACTTTTATTAAGTCCTTACTGGATGCTGAGCACTGTAGGGTTAGAAATACAAATACATATGCAAAAAGGAAACTAGCCCCTTGCCTCCAAAGGGCTTATATTCTAATGGGGGAAACACTGCAACTCCTTCAGCAGGCAAGGAGGGATATTTTGGTTTGGAAAACCATAGGCTTAGTGAGCAGAGCCATATGAAGAAAATAGGCACATGATTTCTAATAGTAACAATGGTTTTGATGCTTCAAAAACTGGAAATCAAAATGAGAGAGGGGACAGAGTAAAGGTGACTGGACAGAAGGTAAACATGGCTGGGGTCATTTCAATATGGTGGGCCACATGAGGCAGTCACAAATCAAGACATCAAAGGCTTTCTAGATCTGAGGGTCTCAAGTCCTCCAAGAATGAACTCAGGCTCATGGATAAAGCAAATGAGTGACTGATGATAACATGAGTAAGGTTTGGGGATTGAATGATAGACTATATTCCATTTTACTTTAGGGTTTTCCTCCCAACAATCCTGTGAGATGGGCAATGCATGTATTTTTATCCCTATTTTACAGATGGAGACTGTCAAATGTTCTCAAATCTTCCCAGAGACTTTTTTCTTCAGGAACCTAAAGTGGGATTGACAACTTCCATTTTCTTTCTCCAAAGTCCAAAGCCAAATGTACCCAAAGTGAAGGCAGAGCCAAAAAAAGAACCTTAAAGAAGACTCAAGAGAATGAGCTTTCTTCTCTCCTATCCAATCCAACTCCATGCTGAACTATACCCAGAGCAGGGCATTCATTTCCATCAATGAGGAGAGAGTCTCATTACCAATGGATTTGGGGACTGTGGTACCAAAAATATCAGCTTTTATTACAGAAAAATGGTCCCTAAAAGACCTTTATTTCAGAGTTAATGTGTAAAACATTATAGATTATAATGTCATCAAGGCAAACTTACCTACGAATATTTTTGAAAATGAACCTGACTGGTCCAAAACCCACTAAAATACCAGCAATTAGGTCCTGGAGAAGGGCAGCATCCAATCTAAAGAACCCCAAAGCTGGACATCCCCTGGATTCTTCTTTACAGGCATGCTCTTCCGCAGCCGGAAGTGGCAAAAGCCAAACTAAAACAAACCAAATTAAAAGGACATCGACAACAACAAACAATTAACTCAAGTCCTTTGAATTTGGACTTTCCAGTTTTCACAATTTCCTTTTGATTTTCTGTTCCCATGGCTCTGGGTCCCATTTGTTTCACTCTATTCAGCTTTGGTCATCATGACTTTTGGCCTATTTCTTCTCAATTAATCAAGTGTTTAAGAAGCACCTACTGTGTGCTGATCATTTTGACTTTTAGATATTAACTTCCTACTTTTCCCTCTTTCCCAGTAAGTCAACTATCCTTCAATTGAACCTCTGCCTCCTTAAGGGGGCCAGAATTGAACTTTCTGGAGTTTTTAACTCATCAAGCAAAGAAAAATATGGGTTAAACAAAATTAAAGAGTTTTCAGGCCCCGGCTTGAATGTCTTCGGCTTCCACACCCCCTTCTTCCTTATGTGGCAGCCCTCCAGTCAAGAACCATAATATCAACAATCAGCCCAGCGATCACTGGCTTGCCAGCCCTTATGAAGCATTGCTGCCCTCTGCAGAACACAGAAAAGTTTGTGCTTTTCCAATTAGGGGTCAGAGAGCAGCAAGGGACCTCACAGCCCATCTTGTCCAGCCACTTTACTTTACAGATGGATAAATTGAGTCCCAGAAAGATGAAGTCAGTGACCAAAACCATAGGGATGGTGAATGTCAGAGTCAGGATTCCAGCCTACCTTCTCTGATTTCACATGCACTGTTCTTTCCTCTATATCACTGGTTATTAAAGTATGGTCTAGAGAATCCTGGGGGGGGGGGTCTACAAATTCAAAAATAGTTTTTATTTCCAATATGGTAAATGTCGATAAATATAATCCAGATAAACAAAAAGGCTTTGGAGAGATCCTCAATCATTTTTAATAGGATAAAGATACCGAAAACAAAAGTTTGAGAACCACTGCTTCATGGCTTCATTTGCTTCCTCCCCCACTTAGGAGGAAATAAAGGGAAATCTTAAAGGAGACAGACTTTGTTCTCAATTAGTCATCAAGTGTACAAGAAGTACCTACTATGTGCCAATCATCTTGACTTTTAGATATCAACCCTCCGCATTTTCCTCTCTTTCCTAGTAAGTTGACCATCCTTCAAGTTGAGCCTTTGCTCCTTAAGGGGCCCTAAGGGGATGGTTTCAAAAGCCAGTGGTGGATAAAGGCAGAAGAATTCCTTAGGCAGGAATGGTTGTGGCTAAAATTAGAGCAGGGAGTATAGGGAAGTGTTTTGTACCCAGTTCAATCAAATGAACATTTAGTTCAGGACTTCTGTATGCCAGGGGGAAGAAAGCCTGATGAATAAAGAATTAATTTTATAGCCAGGAAGACCTAGATTCAAACCCTGTTGCTTCTAATACCCCCTACTATATGACTTTGGGCAAACCACCTGAACTCTCATTGCTGCAAATAATTGTCCAAGGCTATAAACTGCAGATGTTCCTTTCCCAGGAGTTCCTTATACCAAAGAAAATGGAGGTTTGGAACAAAGCAAACAAAAACATATAAAAATATAAATACACATATGTATATCTGAAACCTATATGTGTGTAATGTATACATGTACACTTTCAAGCATGTGTGTACATGTATGTTGTGTGTTCTATACACATTAGGCATTGAAAATACAAAGAATATAAATAAAACAAAACAACTGCTATTCTCAAAGACTTTACATTCTACTGGGAGGAAACAACATGTATGCAAAACAGCCAATCCAAAATGTGTAGCAAATCCAAGTCATGGCTTGGGATGGAGGATCATGGGGAGAGGCACAAACAATCAGGAAAATGGGGAGAGACTTTAGGTAGGGCCCAGCCAAGGCAGAGAAGGGGAAGCTTTTTCCAAGTATAGGAGCCAACTTGCTGAACCAATTAGATGAATAAGGAGGTATCCGGCCATAATGTTGGCTGTCAGAGTACCGCTAAAGCTAGTGGCTAGTGCTTGGATGAATCCAAGTGGGAGATGCCATGTACAGAACACAGAAGCAGCCTAATTTGACCACAATATGGAGTCTGTGAGGATGACCCATGGGAAATCAATCTGGAAGGATGGCCCAGAGCCACATTGTGAAGAACTTGAAATCCCAAACAAAGTTGCTGGTGTCTTTTCTTAGAGATAATAAGAAGCTATTAAGCCTTCTTGAGCGCAAGAATGGCATAATGAGTCCTCTTCTTTAGGAATGATGGCTGTGAATAGGATGAATTGGAAATGGAGGGAATTGAACGCTGGGGTGATGTCTATGGGAGGAGAGGTCAAACAGACATGTGAGGCAGAGTTGAAAAGGTCTGTCAACTGATGGGAGACAGGGGATGGTGCAAAATGAAGAGTGTGGGAGGTGGGAAAGTTTGGAATCTTGGTAAAAGGATGATGCCTTTGACAGAGCTCTGGAGATTTAAATGAGTGGAGGAGACAGAAGGGAAGATAGTGGCCTCTGCTTTGGACATGGTTCCTGTGAGATGCTTACTACC
The DNA here is from genome assembly GCF_902635505.1 of Sarcophilus harrisii. Lineage (NCBI taxonomy): Eukaryota > Metazoa > Chordata > Mammalia > Dasyuromorphia > Dasyuridae > Sarcophilus > Sarcophilus harrisii. Next base: position 17,863,156 of record NC_045427.1, read on the forward strand.
CATATGAATTACAGCAACTCATTGGACCCTCTGAGCTTTGGTTTCCTTCAAGGGAAATTGAGGCAGTTGGAATAGATGGCTTCTGGGGTTCCATCTGGACCCATGGCTACATGATCCTATGTCTATGGGACATAGAACTGGAGTAAGTAGGAATGGATATTCAGGATCAGATGAAGACTAGATACAGAGATCCAAGAATCATTTGCATGGAATTGATATTTTAATCAGTGGAACCCCCTGAGATCTCCCTGAAAGAATATAAAGAGAAAAAGAAAAAGGGTTAGAAAAGGGGAGACCCATTACTTGGAGGGAGCACACCTATGATGAATGACCCTGGAAAGCAAAATATCAGGAGCAGAGACAGATAGGCTCACACTGAATCTCCCCCAAAGTGAAGAACAAGCTGTCAGGAAGAATCCTAGATCCCCAGGAAATATATCAGGGTTGGGGGTTTGTTTGATCATTTGTTTTTAATCTGGACTTGCAAGGCAACATGGCCACAACAATAAAGGACTTGCCTTATTGACAAATAAACCTGGGTTCCCATCCTGCCTCTGACCATACTGACTGTATCTTGGGGACATCCTTGAACTTCTTAGGATTCCAGAAAATTCTCTAAAACTACAGATAAGTGGCAAATTTGCATTAGCAGGGAGAAGATCCATGCCAGTAAGCCCTATATGGATCAAATCACAGGTTGGGTTAGATTAGTTTAAAAATAATCAAACATCAATGCCGAAAAATTACCCATGCATATATCTTGTAAATAAAAAGCTATAACAAAAAAAGAAAAAGAAAATAAAATAATTAAACAATAAGGATTATGTGCCAGCAAATACAAAGCATGAAATCACCCCTGCTCTCCATGAGTTTGAAATCTAATGAGTGAGACTAGGATATAAAAATATGTACCTGATTAATAGAAAGTTCATAAATGTAAATATATACCAAGCAGTAAAATAGAAGGTAGTTTGGGGGGCACCAGCTGTTGGGGTGATCAGCAAAGTCTTCATGGAAAGAATGGTGTTAAGGTGTAGCTTAAAGAAAGAGAAGAGAGGAAGGTTGAGAGGCAGAGGTGATGAAACAGGGACTTCCAAGTATGAGGATATTACAGAGACAGAAAACGAAGGATTGTGTGAGAAGAACAGAGAGAAGACCAGTTTAGCTGAATAGTTCTGTGAAAGAGGAGTAATGTCCTGTGAATCTCAAAGATTAGTTGGAGACAGACTGTGCAAGGCCTGGAAAGCTAACCAGGAAAGGTTTTATACTAGAAGCAATGAGAGCCACTAGAGACGTTCTAGTAGGGGAATCACATGGTCAGATCCGGGTTTAAGGAAAATGATTTCAGCAGCAGTGTTTAAGATGCTCTAGACTGAGGAGAGATTGGAAGCAAGACATCTGATGAGAAAGTTTTGTTTGAATAGTCTAGGAAAGTCTGAACTAAGATCGGCAACATGAGTGGGGATGAGGGATAGGGTGCTTCCAGAGAGTCCCTGAAGGGAGAAATTCATTGATGAGATATGTGGGATGAGAGATAGAGGGAGAGCTACAGAATAAGGTGAAAATTATAAGACTGGGGCACATGAAGGGTCAGGTTATCTTTGGCATAAATGGGGAAGTTTAGAAGAGGGAAGAGCTTTGAAACAAAGTTAATGAATTCAGTTGTAGATATGATGGATTTAAGATGTCTCCAAAGCATTATTTGTACTGTCCAATAGGCAATTGGTGACAAAGGAGCAAAGTTCAGAGAGAGACTACAGCTGTACATAATTGGGGGAAGGGGAGCGATACAGAGAGATAAAGAGAGAGAGAGAGAGAGAGATAAAAGAGAAAGAGATAAATTGAAAAAAGAAATATGGAGAGAAAGATGAAGAGAAAGGGAGAGAGATTTGGAGATAAAGATGGAAATAGATTGTGTACATATATGTAAATATAGATACATATATATATATATATATATATATATATATATGAATCATCTGCATAAAGATTATAGTTAAAAGTTACTCAGAGTTAAGGAGTTGGGAGAAAGGTACCAAATATCCTTTATACATCTGATATTCCAATATTTCCATGGTCTAGAGCCTCATGTTACATCTCTTCCCTATCTGTCTCTGTCTCTGCAGATTTAGATTTATTCTTATTACCTTGTTATTTGCAACTTTTAAATACTAACTGCCCTGGTAACCTTGAGATTTAGAATAACCTTGTGTATTTGTATTCTTGGCACCTAGGACAGTGTCTGGTGTATAGTAGGTGCTTCATAAAAGCTTTGTTGACTAATTGACCTTAGCTAAATCACTGCCCCTTTATGTCCCTCAATTTCCTCATTTGTCAAAGAAGGGAGTTGGTCTAGATGATCTCTAAAATCCCTTCCTGCTTTTTCATTAATATGAAAAGACAGTCAAAGATATTAATTGGCTTCAATTCAACAAGCACTGGGCTAGGTTCTAGACATAGAAACACAGAAATGGAACAGTCTCTGCCATCAGATAGCTCCCCTTCTAATAAGAGGAAGCATTCAAAGACATCTGGATCCTGCAAACATAGGATTTTTGTTATTGTCATAAGCTGTGATTTCCTTAGTAAAAAGACTTCTGGAGAGAAAGCTCCCTCTACCAAACCACATGGCATCTTCTCTGAAACTCATTATCTTAGAGAGGCAATGAGAGGGCAAATGACTTGCCCAAGGCCATACAGCCAGTATTTGTCAATCTGGACTTGAACTCAGGTCTTTTATATCTCTGAGGGAAGTTCATTATCCACTTCTCCAGGTGGATTATATTAATAGATAATATAAATTATACTATACTTATTATTTATATTATATAATTATATGATAATATAAATACATAATAATAAAAATATATAATATAAAATGAGGGTAAATACAAAATAATTGGAAATTGGTCAGGGTCATTAGCAACTGAAGGGAAACAATAAAAGCCAATTTTAGGAGATAGCATTTGAACTCAACCTCGAAAAGAACTAGGCATCCAAAAAAGGGAATATGAAAGAGGGGAAGCATCTCAGGCATGAGGCCCAGCCCGGGCAAAGGCTTGGAGATAAGAGATTGAATATAGTATAACAAAAGTACTAGTTAATGGTAAGGCCAAAGGGTATGTGAAGGGAGAAGGGGGGAAATCAGAGCAGACTCCCTGGAGAAAGTATCGTGGGAACTGTGCCTAAAGATTGGGCAGGGTTTTGGTAGGTGTTGCATAGGTTAGATTTCCTGAAGGTTGAATTGAATTTCTCTTACAGAATTATCTGCCATTATTTCTAGCTTACTTAGCTCATCAATGACTATGGCTACAGAGGGGTTAATCCCCCTACCAAGTTCACTCTCACCCCTCCCCACCCAGCCATCCTGCCAACTCTGTCTAACACAAAAGCTGGAGCTCAGTCATAAGATACTCCCTCACGTTGGCCAATGTCTGACCTCAGGGACTGGACTGATGTCATTCAGCCAATCAGGTGCCCTGCATCTCTGCCTGAGCAGGCTGCAAAAACCAGCAACACAAAGTGGAAGGTGGCAGCTGCCAAGTTGGGGGGGTTGTACTAAGACAGATGGGGGGGCTGGCTACAAGAGCCTGGGGAAGAGAAGTGGGCATGTTCATTTAAAAGGGCCTTTTAAAAACTTCTTGACTCAGTTTCTCCACATTGTCAAGAAGGATTTTTAAAGGCCAGCTGCCTTTTATTAAAACTGTTTGGACTGATAATCTTCCGGCACTCTGGCAATAGGACCCTGCCAGCATAAACGGGCAAAGAGAGTGACGTCAACAGCTGTGTCAAGGCTTCTGATCTCAGCCCAAGCAGCTGAGCACACAGTGCTTAGACCCCTCCAAAGTAGGTATAGGATCCTGGAAGTAAAGAGGGGTGGAGAATGGGGAACCTTCTTCAAAATAGGTATAGATTCAAGAGAGGAGAGGGAGAACACTCCAAAGTAGATATAAGATCCAGGGGAGAAGGGGACCCCCACAAAGTAGGTATAGGATCCAGTAAGTAGGGGAAGAGGGGGAAGTGACTGCTCAAGAAGATTCTTCAAGACTTGGACAGTTCAGAAGTGAGATATCCCATTCCCACATTCTAACTTCAAATAAGGGATGACTGTACATATTAGAGATATAGCAGGATGGTTTGGGGAACATTAGATAGTGGCATATTATATAATACACTGAAACCGGAGCCAGGAAGACCCAAATCCAAATTCTATCTTGCACACTTACAAGCTATATACAAATCATTTAACATCTGCCTGCCTCCGTTTCCTCCTCTGTAAAATGCAAAGTTAGTCTTGATGATCTCTAAGTTCTTTTCTAGGTTTGATCTATTATTTCAGTCATCGGTTCTTAACCCTTTTTGTGTTACAAATTCCTTTTGCCTGGCTGATAAAGCCTGTGGAACCCTACTCAGAATAATGTTTATAAACAAATAAAAAAATTTTCAGTTAGAGATTGGTGAAAATAAAAATGTTACTTCTTATTCCCATTCAAGATCAGAGGATCCCCTAAAATCTATCCACAGATCCCCTGGCAAACGGTGATCCTTGGTTAAGAATTTCTGATTCAAATAAGAGGACAAATGTTGCTATATCAAGAAGGATTGTATACTTAGTCAAGAAACACATATTAGGCACTGTGCTGATGGGATATTCTGCCACTAGGGATACAAAAACAATCAAAGTTAATAATAAACAAAACTGAGGTTTGGTCTTATGGGAAAAAAATCAACAAAATAGATAAAATTTTGGTTAATTTGATTAGAAAAAGGAAAAAAGAAAATGAAATTAATAGCATCAAAAATGAAAAGGGAAAACTTACAACTAATGAAGAGGAAATTAAAGCAATAATTAGGAACTATTTTGCCCAAGTGTATTCCAATAAATCTGATAATCTAAGTGAAATGATACTTACCAAATTATAGATTGTCCAAATTAACAGATGAGGAAATAAATTACTTAGTCTCATTTTTTTTAAATGAACAAGACATTAATGAACTAAGAAAAAGTTTCCAGTGCTAGATGGATTTACAAGTGAATTCTAACAAACACTGAAAAACAATTAATTGAAAAACTATATAAATTTTTGGGGAAAATAGAGGATGAAGGAGTCCTATCAATTCCTTTTATGTCACAGATATGGTACTGACACTTAAACCAGGAAGGGCCAAAATAGAAAAAGAAAATTATAAGCCAATTAACAATTTTAGCAAGTTGCAAGATATAAAGTGATAAAAAAAGAGACATAAACCCACATAAATGAACAGCATTTCTATACATTATCAACAAAGTCCAGCATCAAGAGATAGAAAGAGAATCCCACTTAAAATAATTGTATAGGGCAGCTAGGTGATGCAGTGGATGAAGCACCAGTCCTGAAGTCAAGAGGACCTAAGTTCATATCTGACCTCAGACACTTAACACTTCCTAGCTGTGTGATCTTGGGCAAGTCACTTAACCCCAATTGCCTCAGCAAAAAAAAAAAAAAAAAAGGCAAAACAAAACAAACAAAACAAAATTATAGATAATATAAAATATTTGGGAGTCTACCTGCCAAAATAAAGCCAGGAACTATATGAACACAATTATAAAATACTTTTCACACAACAAAATTAGATCTAAATGATAGGAAGAATATCAAGTATTCAAGGGCAGACCAAGCCAATATAATAAAAATGACAATGCTGCCTAAATTAATCTACTTATTTAGTGCCATGCCAATCAAAATGTCAAGAAATTACTTTATAGAATTAGAAAAAAATAATATCAAAATTCATCTGGAAAAACAAAAAGTCAAGAATTTCAAGGGAATTAATAAAAAATGCAAAAATGCAAAAAAATAAAAGTGGCCTAGCTGTACCAGATCTAAAACTCTATTATAAAGCAGTGGTCATCAAAACCATTTGGTACTAGCTAAGAAACAGAGTAGTTGATCAGTGAAATAAGATCAGTGACCATAAGTCAATGGCTATTGTAATCTAGTGTTTAATAAACTGAAAGACTCCAGCCTATGGGATAAGAATTCAGTATTTGACAAAAATAAATTGAGGAAAATGGAAAACAGTATCACAGAGACTAGCCATTGACTAACACTTAACATCATATATCAGGATAAGGTCAAAATGGATTCATTATTTGGAGATAAAGGGTGAATTATAGGAGGAAAAGGGAGAAATTTATGGCCAAAGAAGAATTAGAGAACATTACAAAATGCAAAATAGACAATTTTGATTATACTATATTAAAAAGATTTATACAAATAAAACTAATGCAGCTGAGATTAGAAGGAAAGCAGAAAGCTGTGGAAAATTTTTACAACTAATGTTTCTGATAAAGGCCTCATTTCTAAAATATATGAGAATTGGCTCAAATTTATAAGAATACAAACCATTCCCCAATTGATAACCGATCAAAGGATGTGAACAGACAATTAATTCTAGTCATACGAAATTCTGTTCATATCAAAAAAAAAATCCCTAAGTCACTATTAATTAAAGAAATACAAATTAAAACAACTCTGAGGTACTCCTCACATTTTGTAGATTGGTTAAAATGACAGAAAAAGATAATGATAAAGTTGGAGGGGATGTGGGAAAATGAAACATTGGGTTGGTGGAGTTGTGAATTGATCCAACCATTCTGTAGAGCAATTTGGAATTATGCCCAAAGAATTGTAAAAGGCATACTTTTTTCCCATGAGTTTTATTTATTTTTTTAATTTACAAAATACATGCATGGGTAATTTTTTAACATTGACCTTTGCAAAATCTTCTGTTCCAAATTTCCCCCCCCTTCCCCTCACCTCCTCCTCTAGATGGCAGGTAGTCCAATACAATATATACCCTTTTTGATAATTTTTTTAACATAGTTCCAAATTGCTCTCCAGAATGGTTGGATCCATTCATAGTTCCATCCACAATATATCAGTGTCCCAGTTTTCCCACATCCCCACCAACATTCGTCATTATCTTAGAAAGGCATCCTTTTGATCCAGCAGTGTCTCTACTGGGCATATATCCTGAAGAGATCATAAAAAAGGGAAAGAAATCCACTTGTGCAAAAATGTTTTGAAGCAGCCCTTTGTGTAGTTGGAAAAGAACTAGAAACTGAATGGATGCTCTTCAGTTGGGGAATGGTTGAATAAATTATTGTGTATGAATGTTATGGAATATTATTGTTGTGTAAGAAATGATCAGGAGGATGGTTTCAGAGAGTCCTGGAAATACTTACATGAACTGATGTTATGTGTAGTGAATAGAACAAAGAGAACATTGTACACAGCAACAAGTTATGTGATGATCAACTCTGATGGACTTGACTTTTTCATCAATGAGATTTTTCAGGCCAATTCCAATAGACTTAGGTTGGAGAGAGCATTCGTATTCAGAGAGAGAAGTATGGAGACTAAATGTGGATCAAACCCAATTTTTTCACCTTTTTGTTGTTGTTTGTTTGTTTACTTGCTTGTTTTTTGTTACTGTTGTTGTTCTTGTGTTTTCCCCCCTTTGACCTGATTTTTCTTTTTTTTTTTTTTTTTTTTTTTTTTTTTTTTTTAATTTAATAGCCTTTTATTTACAGGATATACATGGGTAACTTTTACAGCATTAAAATTGCCAAACCTCTTGTTCTAATTTTTCATCTCTTACCCCCCACCCCTCCCTAAATGGCAGGATGACCAGTAGATGTAAAATATATTAAAATATAACTTAGATACAAATAAGTATACATGACTAAAAATTATTTTGCTGTACAAAAAGAATCAGACTTGAATTATTGTACAATTAGCTTGTGAAGGAAATCAAAATGCAGGTGTGCATAAATATAGGGATTGGGAATTCAATGTAATGTTTTTTAATCATCTCCGGAGTTCTTTTTCTGGGTATAGCTGTTCAGTTCATTACTGCCCATTAGAAATGATTTGTTGATCTTGTTGCTGAGGATGGCCTGATCCATCAGAACTGGTCATCATCTAGTATTGTTGTTGAAGTATATAATGATCTCCTGTCCTGCTCATTTCATTCAGCATCAGTTCGTGTAAGTCTCTCCAGGCCTTTCTGAAATCATCCTGTTGGTCATTTCTTACAGAACAGTAATATTCCATAATTTTATATACCACAATTTATTCAGCCATTTCCAACTGATGGACATCCATTCAGTTTCCAGTTTCTAGCCACTACAAAAGGGCAGCCACAAACATTCGTGCACATACAGGTCCCTTTCCCTTCTTTATAACTTTGGGATATAATCCCAGTAGTAACACTGCTGGATCAAAGGGTATCAAGTTTGATAACTTTTGAGCAATTCCAAACTACTTCTCCAAAATGGTTGGATTCGTTCACAACTCCACCAACAATGAATCAATGTCCCAGTTTTCCTACATCCCCTCCAACAATCATCAATTATTTTTTCCTGTCATCTTAGCCAATCTGACAGGGTGTGTAGTGGTATCTTAGAGTTGTCTTAATTTGCATTTCTCTGATTAATAATGACTTGGAGCATCTTTTCATATGACTAGAAATAGTTTCAATTTCTTCATCTGAGAAATTGTCTGTTCATATCCTTTGACCATTTTTCAATTGGAGAATGGCTTGATTTTTATAAATTAGAGTTAATTCTTCTATATATTTTGGAAATGAGGCCTTTATCAGAACCTTTGACTGTAAAAATATTTTCCCAGTTTATTGCTTCCCTTCTAATCTTGTCTGCATTAGTTTTGTTTGTACAAAAAACTTTTCAGTTTGGTATAATCAAAATTTTCTATTTTGTGATCAGTAATGATCTCTAGTTCTGCTTTGGTCATAAAGACCTTCCCCTTCCACATGACCTGATTTTTCTTGTGCAGCATGACAAATATGGAAATATGTTTAAAAGAATTGCACATGGTTTAAACAATATTGGATTGCTTGTTGCCTGGAGAGGGGGGAGTACACACAATTGTAAAAAACAACAACAAAAAAGACAGTCCCTGCCCTACAAGAGCTTCCTTTCAAATGAGAGAACATTACCTATAAAAAAGGAGCTGAAAAGTGGAGGAGAAGCATCATCTTTGGTGCATTGTGGGGAGGATGAGGAATACAGCCAGGAGAGGAAGGAAGATGTAGCTGACCTGGGCATTCTCCTCAAAATGGAGAGTCTGGGAGGAACCAGCCAATCAGAGGGATAGGCCACAATTACTTACTTCCAATGTGAGAATTAATCCAAAGAAAGAGAAAAATAGAGGACATAACCAAAGAGAGAAGAGACAGTGGGAAGAAAGATAGAGCCAGAGACAATGGAACTGAGAGACAGAACCAGAGAGAGAGAAAGAGGAAGAGAGGCAGAGACAGAGAGACAGACAGAGAGACAAAAACAGACAGACAGAGAAAAGGAAAAAACCCAAGAGAGTAGTGAGTAAAGCCTAGAGAAGAAAAAATGATTAGAAAGTTAACAACTCTGGAGATAAAAACCTTGGGTATTCAAGTTAAATTAGCCTTTTATTTTCAGCACCTACATCCTCCACCCCTTTTTGTCTATATGGCCTAGATTCATGGTCTTTACCTACAATATTTGGAGCCTTTTTATCTTTGACTTGACACTCTTAAAAACTATTGATGACATCCTTCCAAGAACTTTTTTAAAAAGTCAGTTGGAACTTTTGATATTTTGGATAGTAGAAATTAAAACATATTATGAAAACAAATTTGACTTCAAAAAGGCCTCAGGGATCCCCAGGGGGTGCTAGACCACAATTTGAGAACCACTGGTCTACACAAAACAAAACTCCTTTTTCTGTTTTCAATCCCTCTAAGTAGAATTCTCAATACGAATAGGGATTGAATCCATGATGGCATTGATATGAGAAACTCTTAAGGAAAATTCTCTCTACCAATACAGATTGGCACCTTCTCATATAATCTTAAAGAATTTCCTAGAGCAGTGAAAGTTTAAGTGACTAGTTCACGGTCAAACAGTCAGTAGATACCAAGGTTTTCCTGCCTTTAAGACCAGCTCTTTCTACATTTTGCTGTTCTATCTCTTCATAGTTTCAATACTTCTTGTAAAATATTGCATAGGACTTTTTTTCTCAAATAAACTACAATATTTGGCTTATAACAGAATGGTTTTACGTAGGTTCCCACTAAATGTTTATTTTAAATGCCATTAAAAACCACATATTTAGGCAAGTAACTTCAGGATTTCTTTGTCTGGCTGGCTGGCTCTCGAGCCAACAAGCATCAATGCATCTCATTTCTCATCCTAAGGGAATTCCAAAAGTCTGGAATTTTCATTTCCCTGTCCTAATTCTAAGAGATCTTCAGTTACTTATTGTTCAAAGAGGGAAAAAAATAGAATTAGCCATGACACCAAGAACATAAAGCGAAGTCTAGTCTCTGGACCTCAGTTATTAGCCGGACGTGAGCTGACCCAATACCCGGGACATTTGTTTACAAGATTACTGCAAGCTTGTTTCTGTTTATCCTGCCCATGTTTATGTTTCCAGGGCTCTTTGGGGGGCACTTCCTGGATTTCCTTCCCTACCCCTCTGTCACCATTCCCACCCATCAGAAATCAAAACAAAACCCACATATATAGACTCATCTTTCTGAAACCAATCTTTGAACTTTGGAATCTGGTTCCATGACACACTTTGGAGATTTAAGTGAAGGATGTATGAGTTTATGACGGAGTGGAGTATGGAATTACCACCCTCAGCCCCTTGCCACAAGCTTCCCTTTGGGAAGTATCCCAAAGATACTTCATTCTAGTCAGGAATAGCAAGTATAGCAATATAGAAAGGTTAATTGGAAATTCTGACCTTGGTCCTTTTGGCATTAAAAAAATAGTTTATTGCTGCCTGTTATGATGTAAAGTAGCAATCATATCTCTATATACTATTCTCTCCTTCATCCTAAATTGAATTTTCCTTTGTAACCAATAAAAAACAAAAACAAAAATAAAACTAATGACTTAGCGTCCATACCCGATAACATATGCAACATTCAGATCTTGTTGTACCCAGGAAGGAAATGGGTTTCATTCTTGGTTATCAGGGACCAAAACTGGTTTTGACAAACATTCAAAACTCAGTCTCTCAGGAATGTGATTTCCATTTGCATTATAGTCATTCTGTATATTTTTCCTGCGGTCAAGCTTATTTCAATTCAAATCAGTTCATTTTAGTTTTCCCAGTTTTCTGTTTCTTCCATTTGTTATTTCTTAAAAACACATTGGTATTTTCTTGTATTCACATACCAGAGCTTGTTTGGCCAGCATCTAATCAATACATATCTATTTTCTACCTTGTTATCCCCCCACCCAACCCCCCAAAAAAATATTCCAGTAGCCATTGGATCAGATCTATGATTTCATTACTATAAGGAATTATTGGTGAGGAGACATTTCTACCAATTTAGATCTGCACCCAATGTGCAATTTATGATCTTAGAGACTTGCCCAGGGATCTGAGAGCTTAAGTAATTTGCTCAAATAGCCAGTTGTTATCATGGGTGGGACTTAGTAATAACAACAGTAATACCTAGTATTTATATAATGGTTTAAGGTTTGCAAAATACTTTATAATGTTCTCCCTGTACCATTTCAACAACTCAAAGACTTAAGAGCTGTTGTCACTATTTTGCAGATGAGATAAACTGAGGCCGACAACACTAAAACAACCTATCCAAGGTCATACAACTAGTAAATGTCTGAGGCTGGACTTCACTCCAAGTCTTTCTGACTCTGTATATATCACAATATCATCAAGATGCCTTTTTCATAGCATTATCCCCACCCAATTTTGCTTTCTTGTGAGATATTGAATGTAAAGAATTTTGTAAAAGTTTAATAAAAGGAGCTTTGAAAAAAGTCAAGTCCCTATTAATCCATAGGGACATTAGTCCCCATTTATTATTAAATAAACACTAGTGGAATAGTAGTAGAACTTCCCTGGTTCTTTTTTTCCCTTTGGTCTCCTCCTACCTTTCAAATATTCTCACTCCTTTCTGTCCATGATCTTCTTGATCCAACAACACTGGCCTCCATTATGTCCTTGGAGCGAGATTCTCACTCTCCATTCCATGGGCCATTTTCACTGTCTACCATCTTTGGAATAATCTCCCTCCTTATCTCCATTTTTTTGTTGCCTTGGCTTCCCTCAGGTCCCAACTAAAATTTAACTTTCTACAAGAAGCCTTTAACTTTTTATCTTAGAGATTTGCCTTCACTGACTATCTCCACTTTGTTTTATCTGTAGTTCTTTGTACATGGATATTTGCATGATATTGTCTCACCCTTTGCATTGGAAACTCCTTGGAGATTCAGCAGTGTTTCTACTGGGATTATATCCCAACAACATCTTAAAGGAAGGAAAGGGACCCACATGTGCAAACATGTTTGTGGCAGTCCTTTCATAGTGACAAGAAATTGGGAACTGAGTGGATACCCATCAATCGGAGAATGGCTTAATAGATTATGTTATATAAATGCTACGGAATACTGTTGTTCTTTAAGAAGCAGGATGATTTCACAGAGGCTTGGAAAGACCTACATTAACTGAGCTAAGTGAAATGAGCAGAACCAGGTGATCATTATACAGAGCAATAACAAGACTATACGATGATCAGTTCTGACGGACGTGGCTCTCTTCAACAAATGAGAGGATTCAAACCAGTTCCACCTGTTCAGTGATGAAGAGAGCCATCTACACCTAGAGAGAGGATTGTGGGAACAGAGTGTGGAACACAGCATAACATTCTCATTCTCTCTGTTATTTGCTTGCATTTTGTTTTTTTTTCCTCAGTTTTTTTTTTCTTCCTTCTTGATCTGATTTTTCTTGCGCAGCAAGCTAACTTGCTTGCTGTATACATATGTTGTATAAATATGTATACATATGTTGCATTTAACATGCATTTCAATATATTTAACATGTAGGACTACCTGCTTAGGGAAAGGGGTGGGGAGAAGGAGGGGAAAATTTGGAACAAAAGGTTTTGCAAGAGTCAGTGTTAGAAAAATTACTCATGTATATGCTTTGTAAATAAAATTAAAAAAAAAAAAAAAAAAAAAGGAAGCTCCTTGGAAGCACAGACCATTTGGTTAGTTGGGTTTGTATCTCCATTGAGATACCATTCTTTGTTTCTCCATGAATTAGTTCAGTGCCTAATATGTAGCAAGCAATTAATAAATGCTGATTACTTTCCTGACCCTTGGAGGTTCTGATTCCCTCATCTGTAAAATAAGGATGATAATATTTGAAGTATCACAACTTAGTTAGGTTATCTTCTCAAATGAAATAAGTGCTAAGCACTTTGCAAAATTTAAAGGGTACTTTGAAAAAGTCAGTCATGGATATTAACCCCTAGGGGCACTTATTAAGCTAGAAATAATTTATTTTTCTCTTAAAAACAAAAGCACCACTCTATCAAGATGGCTGAAAGTAACCTAAATTATTGAAAGATGAGAATTTGGACCACATTTAAAAGAAGTTTCCAGCTACAAAGTCCAAATAGAAAATGACTCTATACTTGTTTTTTGCATATAATTATTTATGTATTTGTTTATTATTATTATTATATCTTTTTTATTTACAAAACATATGCATGAGTAACTTGTTTTCTTAAATACATTTTTAATAGTTACCTTTTATTTTTGTATCATCCCCATTTCCAATAAAAACCCTTCCTACTTCCAGAGATCCAAATATCATAATATAAACTTTAAAAGAGGGAGAGAGAAAAGCATCAGAAAGTCTGGTATTGCAACTATACCCAAAGGGCTATGAAATTGTACATCCCCTTCGATCCATCAGTGTCTCTACTGGACCTGTATCCCAAAGAGATCTTAAAGGAGGGATAGGGATGCACATGTGCAAAAATATCTGTGGCAGTCTTTTTTGTAGTAGTGAAGAACTGAAAACTGGATGGACGCCCATCAGTTGGAGAATGGCTGAATAAATTGTGGTATATGAATGTTATGGAATATTATTGTTCTATAAGAAATGACCAGCAGGAGGATTTCAGAAAGACCTGGAAAGACTTACTAATGATGTTCAGTGAAATGAGTAAAACCAAGAGAACATTGTACACAGCAACAGCAACATTACATGATGATCGATTCTGATGGACGTGGCTCTTTTCAAGAATGAGGTGATTCAGGTCAGTTCCAATGGACTTATGATGGAGAGAGCCATCTGCATGGAGAGAGAGGACCGTGTGAACTGAGTGTGGATCACAACATAGCATTTGTACTCTTTTTGTTGTTGTTTGTTTTTTTCTTTCTCATTTTTTTTCTTTTTGATCTAATTTTTCTTGTGCAGCAAGATAAATGTGGAAATATGTAGAGAAGAATTGCACTGTTTACATAGATTGGATTGCTTGCTGCCTGGGGGGAAGGGGGGAGGGAAGGAGAAAAACTTGGAACACAAGGTTTTGCAAGGGTGAATGTTGAAAACTATATTTGCATGTGTTTAATAAAAACCAAAATTTAATTTTTTTTTAAATTTTAATTTAAAAATTTAATTAAAAAATTTTAAAAAGAATGTCTGGTATTGTATACAGTATCTCTTCCCTACAAAGAAGAGAGGGAAGGAGGGACTCTCTCCTGTCTCCTTTGTGAATCTGAATTTGGTCAATATAATTTTATTATTCCATTACTACTGTTCTGTTGTTCTTGTCACCCTACAGTGGTATAGTAATAGCCAGGTTGCAAAAAACTTTGAAAGCTAAACCTTAATGTGGTTTTTATTTTATACTAGAGAAGTCACTGGAGAATATTAAGGAGGGGAGATATAATTTACACACATACACATGAATATATATAGTCAAACTGGTCTTTTTTTTTCTTTTATACTCCCCCCTTTCCTTTTCCCTCCCCCATCCCTACCCCCATAACACTCCATTCCTGTACCTTTGTCCTGAACGTCTCTAGTGCCTGGAACGCACTTCCCCCTTCACTCAGTCTCAAGCAACTCCTTTTACAGGAAGCCTTTCCTGATCCCCCTCCCCCAACTACAAGTACTCTCTTTCCCCAACTACTTTGTATTTATTAATTTTGCATTTATAGTCATTATATTTATTCTGTACATGCATATTTATACACTTGTTTTCCCCATTAAAATATAAGCAAGTGAGGATCATTTCATCCATTTGGAGTTACTAACCCAATACCTGGTATATAGTAGGCACTTAACAACAAACCTGTTGGTGGAAGACTGGGAATTTTTAGAATAAGCCTGACTTAGCTTTTATAATTTATAATTATATATATATATATATATATAATTTTATAATTTACTTTTGGATTTGTGCAGCTGGCTTCAGTTCATAAAATAGGAACATTTCCCCCACCAAGAATCCATTCTATACCTTCTGCATACATTTTCCTTGCGGGGCAGCTCAAGTAGTAGAATCCAAGTTGAGGAGACTTGGATTCAAAGCCTGCCTCAGGCCACTTACTAAGGGATTACTTTCCGTTTCTAATAAAGTGAAAAGCTTGAGGTAGATGTCTTCTGAGATCCCTTGATGTGATGGATAAAGTCTTGGCCTGAGAGTCAAGAAGACTGAGTTTTATCAGCTGAATGATCTTATTCAAGTCACTTAATGTCTCTGATTCAGCATCTTGTCAAATGAGGGGTTTGAATTCAATAGTCTCTAAATGTCCCGCCTAGCTTTCATGCCATACTCCTGGGTCAGTGGTCGTTTCCCTTGGAGTTAGAGACATTTCCCTCCTCCAGGTCCCATTCTTTTTTTGGAGGCAAGGTGGTGAAGTGACCTGCCCAGGATCACACAGCTAGTATTCAAATCAGACTGATCTCAAATTATCTCTTCATACCAAAACCAGAGCTTCATTTACCACACTACTCTCATGCTAATTGCATGGCTCCAAACAAGTCTGATTAACTTCTCTAAGGCTGAAGAATCAGGTTCTTGGATCATTTGCACTAAAAGATTAACAACTCTCTAAATTTCATTTTCCTCATCAGGAAAACTGGGGATAATAATAGCACACACACACACACACACACACACACACACACACACATCCAGGTTTGGAGGATCGGCTCAGCTAACAGAAAGAAAGTATTCTGCGAATCTGGGGCGCAATATAAATGTGATCTCTTACTGTTATCTTTTTCTCAGCTGTGCTGCTTCTGCCCAATAAAATGTAAGCCCCTGGAGGGCAGTAACTATGTAGTTTTTCTCTTATATTCCCAGTCCCCAGAGCCTACCGGGCACCTCATAGATGCCTGATACCTCCTTCTTGAATAGAATTCTAATGACATGAATTAAAATGAGCTGAATTGTAGAGCCTGGAATAGAGATTTGGTCTTTCTTCTTCCCTCCATCTACCATCCTCCTCCCCAATTCCCATTAAAAGTGACGTCATCCAGAGTCATCTGGAGCTTGAGTGTTTCAGCCCTCACACATCAAGGCCATCACGTCCTGTGTCTGAGTCACCAGGAAGGCAGTGGGCTTCTCTGATGTTCCACTTCCTCCCTAGACACAGTGACTTTTCAGCACCCCTTCCTTCCTTCAAATCCTTCCCTTGATCTGAGCTAGCTCTGTGTTCCAGGAGCACTTGAGAGACCAATAAGGAAGTCACTGGTAAATGGGTAGCTGACTGAAAAGAGAGAAGTGGGTGAATGTGAGGGGAGCCCTTAGATGAGGGAGGTTGGACAATTATATGGGAATCAAAGGGAACCCAGAATGCCCACCCTCTACACCAAACTCTTTCCTTGCTTCTGGCCATAAGCAAAAGCAAAATGTGACCCCTGGGAGACTTTTGAGGGAGGAGGGAGGAAAAATGGTGCTTTCATTCCATAATTTCTTCTGGTGAATGGAAATAAATCTGGATTTGGAATCCAAAGATCTAAGTTCAAATCCCATCTCTGCCATTTGCAAGCAGTGAGATCTTGGACAAGTCACCTGTCCCTGAGCTTCAGTTCTCTGCTCTGTGAAATGAGACGCTGGAACAATAATAACAATAGTCAATATTTATATAATGCCTACTAAGTGCCAGGCACTGTGCTAAGTACTTTTTTAATTACATCATCTGATCTGACTAGATGATTCCAAACATTCCTAACATTTCCAAATCCACATGTAGCAATCCCATGAGGTTCATCACCATGACAGTTACAGGATGATACGGTTTTCATCCTCAGTGATCAAGGTGACCCAGGTATAGAAAGATTGTGGTCTGGGCTTATGGAGGAACCATTCACACTAAGAAAATCATAGCTCTGTGAAGTCCTAAAGAAAGAGGTCTGCTAAAAGATAGTCACCTTCTCATCTCCTCACTACAGATGAAGAAGAAGAAGAAGAAGAAGAAGAAGAAGAAGAAGAAGAAGAAGAAGAAGAAGAAGAAGAAGAAGAAGAAGAAGAAGAAGAAGAAGAAGAAGAAGAAGAGGAGGAAGAAGAGGAAGAAGAAGAGGAAGAAGAAGAAGAAGAAGAAGAAGAAGAAGAAGAAGAAGAAGAAGAAGAAGAAGAAGAAGAAGAAAAGGAGGAAGAGAAATGTGTAATCTGCATGGGAAGATAAATTGTGCTTAAATTATAAAGGGCTCTAAACACCAGAGGAATTTTTACTTTATGCTAGAGGCCAGAAGAAGCCACTGAGATTTACTAAATAAGGGAATGATATGGGCGGAAATGGTGAGATGATCATCTTTTTACTATGCACTTCACAGGGTTTTTGGGAAGAAGGCACTTGAAGAATCCATCTAGCCCAACAGAAAAGGAGGCTTTGACTGATACTTCCTCCTACTTCACCCATGCTCATGGCCCTCTAATGTGATTTGTTTCTCATAGCTTCCCCAAATATCCCCACACCAATCCCCCTGAATAGGAGACTCATGACTTCCTAGCCTTCTTGGCCACCTTTTCATTAACCAACCACCCTTCAAAACCTAAGTCAAGTCCCACCTAATGAGAGCATGAATTCTGACTCGACTTTTAGACTTATCATGTTTTTGTTTTGTTTTGTTTTTTTTACAGATTCCCCATAGCCTCCTGAGTAGCTCAGCAATAACTGAGATTGTATGCTAAAGTACTGGGACATCAACTGTGCCTGGAACTAGAAGAGAAGAAAGGAGGGAGGGAGGGAAGAAAGGAGGGAAGAAAAGAAAGAAGGAAGGAAGGAGGAAGGAAGAAAAGAACAAAGAAAGAAGGAAGAAGAAGAAGAAGAAGAAGAAGAAGAAGAAGAAGAAGAAGGAGGAAGGAAGGAAGGAAGGAAGGAAGGAAGGAAGAAGGAAGAAAGAAGAAGGAAGGAAGGAGGAAGGAAGGAAGGAAGGAAGGAAGGAAGGAAAGAAGGAAGGAAGGAAGAAGGAAGGAAGGAAGGAAGGAAGGAAGGAAGGAAGGAAGGAAGGAAGGAAGGAAGGAAGGAAGGAAAGAAGGAGAGGGAGGAAGAGAAAAAAAACAAAGTTTGAACAAAATTAATTGTAACATCTATACCCTAGCCCTTTCTCCCAGAGCCAAAGTGGCTAAACGTTCCCTCAGAGATTGAGGTGTTTTTTCTTTAGTGTCATTGGTTTGAGTCACCATCACCAACACAACAATGCCCCTCCCACAACCATTCCAACCACCCCACCAACCCATCCCCACATTAGGATCTTATCATTAATGCCCAGTTCCATTTATCCACTTTGCTTTTACAAAGATATTTACTTCAAAAACAAGTTTAAAAAGATTTTCCATATTACCTTTGGGGCACATTCTTCCATATAGCAGTTCATTCTTCAGAAAAATAGGCTTAAAACTTAATTCAAATCCTGTATAGCTTTGGACCCACTGAGTTCACATCCAAAGGCTGTATCAGTCCTCATTTCAGACACCCAAGTGCCAAAGGTCATTCCCAAAGTGTGTTCCTTGTATGTTGGCCACCTATGTGGTACATGCAATAAAACTGGCTAGAATTCTGATTGCTGCTCGCTCTCCCAGTCTTTAGTTAGGTTAGACTCGACTTCACAGGCAAAGGAAAAAGTCAAGTACTAACACTGAATCTTGAGAGTCTCATGGTCTTGAGAATGGTCCCTAAGGAATGGTCCCATGGGACACATCCTGCCTATATGGTCTTTAACCACTCAGTGCTCTGGACAACCCTCAAAATTTCAACTTCAGAGAAAGTCCCAAACTGTATCTGGGAGGAAAATCCCAGGTCTACACCTTCTCCATCCTTTTATAGTTGCACATTCATTTATTTGGAAAGCCTGGGATTGTCAAACTGGGACAGCTTCCATTGTTCAACCCCCACAAGCTAAGTTTCTCTTTGCATGTGATAACTCCTGGAGCACAGTCACTGCTGACCCTCCCCATGGCCCAGAAGTTTTCATCAATTCTAGTTAGAGGAAATGAAATAGAATTTTCTCCCCAGATATTTTGCTGTCCTCTTATTAGCCCAACTGGAATTAGAGCCCTGTGCAAGGATGAGTACTAGAACTGGGATTGGAATTGGGGACTTTTCAATCAAAATAGGAAGTCTAGGCTGCTCTACACAACCCATCTATACAGAAGTGGAGATCTCTCAAAAAGAAGGGGATGGAAGTCGCAAGCTCCCTGTTACTAGAAGTCTTCAAGCAGGGGCCAGAGGGCCACTAGCCAGTATATTGGAGTGAGGATTCCCACTCAGGAACAGGTCAGATTGGATGGCCTCCGAGGTCTCCTTGTGGCCTGGCAGCCTAGCTCTGGAGATGTAAAGAAAGTTCCCAGGGCCTAATTCTTATAATCTCCCTCTCTTCCCACCCCTCCCCTTCTAACCCAAGAAGGTTGCTACCCCCTGAGCCGGTGCACTAGCTTTGCCCCCATCTACTTTATATTAATCCTCCCTTAATCTGTCAAGGGTTCAGTGAGAAGATATCATGTGTCACTGCCCGGTCTGCCTAAAGGGCCTTTACCCATTTGTCTGGAGTCTTTCCAGTATTGTAGCTAAGGCTCCGATTTCACCAAATTCAGCTGAACTCATTCAAATAAGGTTATTCTGGATGCCTGGCTTTGTCTGACATCTGAGAGCCTGGCTGAGAATATTTCACTCCCTCTTGGGCCTGCAGTGGTGAAGTCATTGCCACCTGGAGCCAGGGCCAAGAGCCTCTGGGAGAATCACAGGTAGGAAGCGGCCCCCGGTTCTAGAAGGGAGACCCAGAAGTAGCATGGATCTCCAGTTCTAGAAGGGGAAGAGCTGAGGAAGGCTGGTTGGGTGACCTTGCTGGTAGGATGAAGGGAGAATTAGAAGGGTCTCTACACTCAGTCTAGTGCTGTGTCCCTTAACTCCATCCTAGCTGTAAGCAGGAGGCAGCTGGAATCCCCTTTCCCAGCACAACAGATAGATCAGCCAACTTAGAATCAGAGAGATCAGCTGACTTAGAATCAGAGAGATCAGTCAACTTGGAATCAGAGAAATCAGTCAACTTGGAATCAGAGAGATCAGTAGACTTGGAATCAGACAGATCAGCTGATTTGGAATCAGATAAATCAGCTGACAGAATCAGAGAGATCAGTCCACTTGGAATCAGGAAGACCTATATTCAAACAATGCCTGATACCAGTAGTGACTCTGAGAAAAACTATCTGGTCTCTTAGCCCAGTCTTCTCATTTATAAAATGGAAATACTAGGAATTTCAAGCATCAAATGAAAGAATGTATCTTAAAGAGCTAGATAAATAAGTGAATTTATTAATTACTGAAGTATTAAGATTCACTTTTGTTATTAGTTCCTTAAGAGTAAAAACAATTTCTTTTTTATCTTTATATTCCCGTCTCCTAGCATAGAGCCACATGGCACAGAGTAGGTTTTTATTGTTGAATGAATTTTTTACAATTCTTAAAATATGTTCTGCTATCATGATTATTATTTATTATAGGTTTATAGACTGAGAACAGGAACAGATCTCAAATGTCAATGATTCCAACTCCCTTATCTTATAGATAGGGAAACTGAGGCATAGAAAGGTTAAGTAACTTGCCCACAGCTAGCTATCATTGTCAGAATTCACATAGCACTCTATTTTGAAATATCTTAGTTCAATGATCAAGCAATATTGTGTATGACAGTCACATACATATAAAATATCGCTTTACCATATACCAAGATAAGGTGGAAATGGGTCCATGATTTAGACATAAAGAATGATATTATAAGCAAAAATTAGAAGAATATTGGATAGTTTACCTTTCAGATCAGTGGAGAAGGAAGGAATTTGTGACCAAAGAAAAACTGGAACTTATTATTGAACACCAAATAGATAATTTTTATTATATTAAGTTGAAAAGTTTTTGTACCAACAAAACTAATGCAGACAAAATTAGAAGGGAAGCAATAAATTGGGAAAACAGTTTTACATTTAAGGGTTCTAATAAAAGCTTCATTTCTAAAATATATATATAAGAATTGACTTAAATTTATTTATTTTCTTATTAAGCCATTCTCCAATTGATAAATGGTCAAAGGATATGAACAATTTTCAGATGAAGAATTTAAAACCATTTCTAGTCATATGAAAAGGTTCTCTAAATCACTATTGATCAGAGAAATGTAAATTAAGACAACTCTGAGATACCACTACATATCTCTCAAATTGGCTAAGATGAAAGGGGAAAAAAATGATGAATGTTGGAGGGGATGTGAGAAAACTGGAACACTAATATATTGTTAGTGGAACTGTGAACTAATCCAACCATTCTGAAGAGCAGTTTGGAACCATGCCCAAAGGGCTATCAAACTGTGCATACCCTTTGATCCAGCAGTGTTTCTATTGGGTTTGTATCCCAAAGATCTTAAAGAGGGAAAGGAATCCACATATGCAAAAATGTTTGTGGCAGCCCTTTGTGTAGTGGCAAGAAACTGGAAATTGAGTGGACACCCATCAATTGGAGAATGGCTGAATAAGTTATGGTATATGAATATTATGGACTATTAATGTTCTGTAAGAAACAACCAACAGGATGATTTCAGAGAGGCCTGGAGAGACTTACAGGAACTGATGCTGAGAGAAATGAGCAGAACCAGGAAATCATTGTACATAACAACAAGATTATAGGATAATCAATTCTGATGAGCATGGCTCTTTCCAATAATGAGATGATTTCAGATCAATTCCAATGACCTTGGGATGAAGAGAGCCATCTACATCTAGAGAGAAATGGGGACTGAGTCTGCATCACACATAGCATTTTCACTCTTTTTGTTGTGGTTTGCTTGTATTTTATTTTCTTTCTTAGTTTTTTTCCCTCTTGATCTGATTTTTCTTGTGTAGCAAGATTACCATATAAATATGTATTTATATATTTATTGGATTTAACATATATTTTAACATATTTAACATGTATTGGATTACCTGCCATCTGAGGAGGGGGTGGAGGAAGGGGAGAAATTTAGAATACAAGGTTTTGCAGGGATCAATGTTGGAAAATTACCCATGCATATGTTTTGTAAATAAGAAGCTTTCATAAAATAAAATAAAATATAGCCTTATTTCATATATATATATATATGTATATATATATATGTATATATATATAATCTTATATAATGTGGCCCTCTATTAGAGTATAAGCTGTTTGAGGATGGACACTTGGTCTCAGATCTCCTCAAGGACCCACTGCATTGTTCTGAACACAGTAAAGGATTAATAAATGTTTGTTGGTTTTTCTTGAATTGAAATATAGACAAAGTTCTACTTGCAGGGCCCATCCTCAACAAAGAATGTGCTACTGGGCCCTGTCTCCAGGGACTGTGTCAGTTCCATCCCCCATGACAAGGTGGGGCTACAGCCATTTGGTTCCTTCACACACACACACACACACACACACGCACACACAGAAAGAAAGATGGAGACAGAGAGGGGGAAGGAGAGGCAGAAATAGACAAGAGACAGAGAGAGGGGAAGAAGAAAGAGAAAGAGAGGAAGAATGAATCGAGAGAGAGAGAGCAAGAGGGATGGAGGGAAAGAGAGACAGAGGAAAGAGACAGACAGAGACACAGAGACAGAAAGAACGTTATTTCTTCCAGGACTATGTGCTCCCCCGGCCTCAGTCCAAAAATTGCCCAAGAAATCTCATAAACCTTGGTCCCACAATGGCTCGGTATGGGAACTACAGGCAGAACAAGATATTGGAATGAGAATCAGGAAAGCCAGCTTTGGTCCCAGGTCTGCCAACAACTCAATTTGACTTTGGGCCAGTCACTTCTTCTCTTTGGGGATCCATTTCCTCACCCCCATCATTTTTATGGATGAAGAAATTGTTGAGGGGGTTTGGAATAGATGACCTTTAAAGGGCATTACTGAATCTAAACATCAGTGACTCTCTGAGCCTCTCAGAGTCTGAAAAGGTCAAGCTCCCAAACAAGAGGCAGGAAGTTGGTGGGATGCTATCATTCAGATTCCATCTATTGTCTGTGTGTATGTGTGTGTGTGTGTGTGTGTGTGTGTGTGTGTGTGTGTGTAAACACACACTTTAAAAGATCTTACTCCATACTCTCTTGAGCTACAGGATTCATTAGTTGATCTTTATCCTGCCTAGGTGAGGGATTTGGGAAGGAGCATCTCATGTCTCTTTGGAGCCATCAGAGTTGGGATCCAAGCAGATACAAAGCATTTCTCCCACCCCTTGATGCAGACCTGCCTACTTCTTCTGGTCCCAGAATATGGGTACCAGGATGTGAGGGAGAAGCGGGAGCACTCTGGACTGGTAGAAAGATTGCCTCAACTTCCACCCTTCTTTTCCAAGGATCAGAAGATCATAGACCCAGAACTGGAAAAGACCTCAGAGCCATGGAATCCAATCCCCTCATTTTACAGATAAGGGAACTAAGGCCTGGAAAACCGAAATCCCCAATTCACAGGCTTTTGACCTGGAAGGGACTGAAATTCCAGCCCTCAGGCTTCAAACCCAGTGTTTTAACCACTGAATCAAAATGCAATGAAAGGCAAGGACGGCCCCATTCCATGCCATGGAAGTCAGTGCTAAGGATCATTGGCTATAACTTAGGTGACATTTGTCTTTCTATCCACACAAATCTCCTTCTCTGCTCTCACTCAGCGCCCTCTTTGGGGAAGAAAGTAAAAACTCCTAACTGCGTGGATGTAAAAGAACCCTTATCTGGTTAAGGAAGAATCATCATAATATAAATGAGGGATTTAGATAAGCTAAAGTTGAAACTGAATGAGAGGAAGTGACAAGGGCCAGGGCAGTGCTCTGAAACTGTGAGCTCTCATGATTGGTTACTAACCTTCTTCTACTACACACACACACACACACACACTCACATACATATAGTACACACATGTACACAAGCACACACATATGCATGCACATATGCACACACATGTGACTGTATATACAATAAATACATGAATGCACACAAGAGTACATACACACATATACACACATGGACATGCCTTTCACAGTTAGACTCAAGTCTATCGGGAGAGTCTGCTTAACTATCCTACTTGCTGCCCACCATCTCCCACCTCTGAACCTTTGCCCAGGCTGTTCCTCATGCCTACAATGCTTTCCCTCTTCTCTTCTGACTCATGGAATTCCAATCTCAAAGACTCCACTCAAGGATCACCTCCTACAGGAAGTTTCCTTTATAATTCTCACTTTTATTGGTGTCCCTGTCCAATTATTCTGCATTTGTTTTGTAGGCAACTTTCATTTATTTTTATGTGTACATATGAGATCTCCTCAGTAAACAGTTAGCCCATTGAGGACAGGAACTAACTGCTCTTTGGGCATATCATGTAGCTCAATGCCTAAAGTATGGCAGACACTTAACATTTGTTGAATTTAATAAATTGGGTTGGACTATATTGTTGTTCAGTCATTTCAGTTGTGTCCAACTGTTCATGACACCATTTGAAATTTTCTTGGCAGAGATATTGAAATAGTTTGCCATTTCCAACTCAGCTCATTTTACAAATGAGGAAACTGAGGTAATGTGGTGAAGTGACTTGCCCAAGGTCACACGAGATATTGTCTAAGGCTGGATTTGAATTCAAAAAGGTGGATTATAGGCCAGTGCTCTACCCACTGCACCACCTAGATGCCACAATATCTTAGATAAAGCTCAGACATAATGGGACTGCCCAATTACAAGGCTGAGTTCACACATGGAACACATCACCAAGAATTCCAGCCTTTCAGAGTTATCTTACCAAGAACATAGCACAAAACATCCCCAAAAGGAAATAATCCAGGCTGCAATTGGAGACCTGCGCTTAAGGGTGACCTCTATCTCCTATGCATCCCTTCTTCTGGGGGATAATTTTTAATGATAATTCACATTTATCTAGTGCTCTTACAAAGCACTTCCCTAACAACCCTATGATGTCAGTAGTATATTTTTGCCTCCATCTAACAGATGAGGAAACTGATCAGTTTGTTATCAGATCCTCTAACCACTGCTCCATGCTGCCTCTCAACTCTTTCAATTATCCAAAGTTTTATCTTGCAAGGAACTGGCCGATGAATCACATCTCCCCTCATTACATCTGATTCTGCCTTTGAGGGCCAAGCACATAAAGTCTAATCTTTCTTGCACCTGAAAACCCTTCATGTATTTTGAAGATATTCAATATATATTCTTTTAGGCATCTCTTCCCCAAGTTAAAAATCTCCAGCTCTATCTTCTGGCCTTCTTAGGGACTTCAGGATCCCCTCTCCATCCTGCCCCCTCCAACTTGATTTTGCTTGTCAAGTCAAGAAGCATTTGTTAAGCACCTACTATGTGCCAGGCACTGTGCTAAATATTATCCTTCTTAAGAAGCAATTTATTTGCAATATATATATATATATATATATATATATATATATATATATATATATATTTGTAGGTGCACAGAAAAGTATGATCCTGGCCCAGTCCAGTGATACCAATTAAAAGCTTAGTTTTGCAATGTCTCACATGCTGTGGTCTCACTTGGCACATAATAACTATTCTATAACCTAAAAAATATCAGTGGTTTGACCCAGAAAAATATCACTGGTTGAATTTAAATTGAGAGTAATTATAAGCCGAAACAGAGTATCCCATCTCATTTCGTTACTGTAAACTTTGAGACAATATACAGCGAGGGGTCGGGCTGCATAGGAGAGAATACTGGTTAATACTGCCATCTGGAGGCTTTCTGAGGTAGAACTTCTCTTGAGATAGGTGACCTGGACAATAAGTAGCCCAAACTCACTATGCAGTCTTGTGGGATTCTGCCCAAGAACCCAGGGCAAGTACTACTACCCCCAGTTTGTACCTGAAGGAACCCACAGACTTAGAATGATTTACCGAAGCTAATGTCAGAGCTGGGACTCAGAATCAAATGCTCTGAACCCAGGAAGTCCAATGCCAATGACTAAGCCCAGAGAGGACAAGATTTTAAACAACTAAGACTCCTAGAGATCACCTGGTCCTGTTAGTCTGGTTTCTAAACCATTCTGCTAGCTGCTTCCATTTTATGGGTGAGCTCATCCCATTCATATTCACAGTTATGGTTATGGTTACCAACTGTGTATTTCTCTCCATATCATTCTCTCTCTCTCTCTCTCTCTCTCTCTCTCTCTCTCTCTCTCTCACACACACACACACACACACACACACAAACAGAACTTTGACTAGGGCCCCTGCTTCTTTGTAACCAACCCCCAACACTCCTCTCTGCTCTGGAATGTATCATGGAACTTCATATGAGCAAAAAGATGACAATGAGTGCCAGCTGTACCAGATGCAAGCAAAAGACACCTGGAATCTCCTTTTGAGCAGTTGTCTAACCCCCTCACCAGCTCTGAACCGAGAGGTGCTGCTGCTGCTGCTGCTACTGCTGTTGCTGCTGCTGCCCCTTCCGGCTGAAGGCAGTTTGTATTTGGATTTCAGATAGATTTCCCTAAACCTCCACTCCATTGTCCCAGATTTTTCTTGATGATCTCTTAACTTTTCTTTGGAGGAAAAAAAGTTTTACCATTTTCTCTTGTTGGTTCTGCCACTCCAAAATTTCTTTTAAGGTGTTACTTTAAAATTGTTTGAATATTAGGAATATTTAGGTGGGGGACTGCCCTTAATCTTCAATTTTGGCTCTGATTATGTTCTTAAATGCAAGTGAAAATCCCAAGTTAGAACCACTACATGGAAATATTCACTTAAATCCGATTCACTTCAAAGTCAACATTATCTAGTGATGTCATCGCTCCTCTTCAAAAACGAAAAATCAATAACAACATTATTTCTGCTTAACAAAAAGCTTATTATTATTAAATCAAGATGTGATAACTGGTGAATACAAAAGTACATGAATTACATTGCAGGCATGTTTTATAAACAGTATACATAACACAAAAGAGTAAATTTATTGCCTAGTTTGCAATTTCAATCTGTTATCTCATTATGCTAAACTTAAGTAAAGGACAGTCTAAAAACTACATGGAAAACTAAAGATATGGCAATATTATCTGGAGCCTCCCACGTAAGCCAACCATATTTAGCATCAGAATAGGAAATAATTAATAGGATCACAATTTAGAATTGGTTTCTGAAAGCCTGGTATCTCATCCCAAAAAGTAAGGTGCCAATAAGGAAGTATTAAACTAACTTTAAAAATGTAACCATGTCTAATCATCTTTCATTTAATTTTTAAGTCCCTTAATTGACATAGAAAAAGAATAAGGTCACTGACTGAACAATTATTGACCCAAAAAAACCTAAATAATCCTTAAAAGACAGTGGAATTACCAAGGACATGATTGAGGCCAGTTTCAATGAAAAGAGCCATCTACATCCAGAGAGAGGACTATGGGAACTAAGTGTGGATTACAACATAACATTCTCACTTTTTGTTGTTGTTCACTTGTGTTTTGTTTTCTTATTCATTTTCTTTCCTTTTTGATCTGATTTTTTTGTGCAGCAAGAGAATTGTATAAATATGTTTACACATATTGGATTTAATATATTTTAACATGTATGACATATATTGGATTACTTGTCATCTAGGGGAGGGGGCTAGGGGAAGGAGGGGAAAATTTTGAACACAAGGCTATGCAAGGATTAATGTTAAAAAATTACCCATGCATGTGTTTTGAAAATAAAAAGATTTAATAATTAAAAAAGACAGTGGAATTAGATTTCAAGATCATGAGACCAACAAAGTGGCACATTCAACACCTTTCCCAATACTATTAATTCTCAAAACTTCTCCAAGGAGTAATCATGTGCCAGATGAAGAGTTATTGCAGTTAAATGAGGGACAGGGACAGAGAAAGACAGAAACACAGAGAGAGAAATAAAGAAAGGCACAAATAAAATGAAACAGAGAAAAAGAAAGATAGGAAAGAGAGAGAGAGTTACAAAGAAAAGGAGTAGGGGAGGAAGGGAAGGAGGAAGAGGGAGACAAGAGAGGGGCAGGTGCCTAACAACATAAAATCTTTATTAATTTACAGTGAGAAAATATCCTTCAGGGGTTACTCAGCATGCTTCTCCCATCAGCTGCCACAATGCTCAATAAGGATACACAAACAGAACTTTAAATTTTTATCTAGGGCCTGTATTAGGATGTGGTCCTGATGTAGAGATGTTATCAGTGTACCTAACCCTTCCTCTACCTTCCAAGTGGAAGACATTGATTCTACTTGACCCCATCAGCAGAAATAGTGAGGAAAGGGCAGTTTTCTACAAAGGCTAGTTTTGGTCCCTAGGTTCCAATTCCCAAGTCTGCAGAAACTAACCTCCTCCCACCCTGTAAAAAGTGGCAAATTGATACAGACCACCCAGAATAAAAAGACAAGAAAGGAATTAGAGCAGGAAGCTAGAATGATGGTTGTGCTGGAACTGAAGAAAAGCATATTGAAGTCCAAGAAGATTATCTCCTTGAAACTGACTCAGAGTGGGGACCCACACACCCAGTGTATGATTGAAGTGTGAGAAGAAACTGAAAAAGATTTATAAACCAGATCTATAGGCAAACTCACCACCAAAGGGAGAGAAGTCAGAAATATGAGTAATGGGGTAATATAAATAAAAAGGTCGAAACACTGAAGATTTAAAGAAGAAAACATACCAAAAACTCAGATCATAAACCACTGTTAGCAGAGATAATTCTATAAATTGAACGAAAAATGAGTGTTAAATTCTCGAAGAGGTTTCAAAGCTTTCAAGACAAATGTTACAAGACAAGAAAATGAAAATGATTCAATGCTTGAGGAACCAAAATTCTATGAAATCTCAGAGAACAGAACAACAGGAAGAAATAAAAAATAAATTAAATCTGTGAGAAGACATTAGAAATGAATATATCAGATATAGCTTCTCAATGGACACATCACAACTTTAGTTTACAAATTAGAAACAAAATGAATCTATAGTCAAGGATTTCTCCAAAAGAGTAAAAGAATGATTAACAAATTGCAATACAAAAATTACTGGAAGAAGACCTGAACAGAGAGAAATAAAAGTTGTAATGTTAAAATAATACACAGTTCCTTTGGTTTATAAAGCTAACAACCTCAAAGTCTGAATGCACAGAGAAAATTTAAGAATCACTGGTCTCATTGGTCTCCCAGAAAAACATGACAAATTTAAAAACTTGAACACCATAATAAACTGGAAAGGAAGAAATGGGATAATATATTCTGAAAAGCAAAGGAGTTCAAGTTGCAACCCAAAATTATAGGTCCTGAAAACTTGACCCTAATTATCAATGAAAAAGGTTGAGCATTCAAAAACTAAGTCATCTGAAACATTCTTCGAAAAAAATTTAATATATGAGCAGAATATTTGCCTTGCAAAGATCATGAATACATAAACAATCTTACAGAAAATAAACAAATTGAGGGACAAATAACTAGATACATAGAAAAACAAATGAATTAATTAAGAGAAGCACATTTATAAAAGGAGAGATAAGCAATGAAATAGGAGTTCTTTTTTAAAAGAAGAGGAAAAAAAGACTGGTTTGTGAGTTAAGAACAATGACAACAAAAGAGGAATCTTCCAAAGATTTTTTAAATATAAGGAGATAAAGATAATTTTTTTTTGTTTTTAATAAAAGGGGGTAGAAGGTAAAGAAACAGAATAGAAACACCATGGATAAAATCCCATGACCCCCTTACAGGTATATCATTTTTAAGAGTAGAAGAATTCAGTAGGTTTGGGAGGTAAAAGAAGAAAGGAGTCCTGTATCCTAATCAAATTCATGGATGAACAGTGAAGGAATTACAGTGACTAATACAGCTTCCCATTAGTAAGGGCTCTGTAGGTAAACTGGGGAAAAAAAGTTTACATCCAAGGATTGTGATAAAGGCCTCATTTCTAAAATATAGAGAGAATTGATTCAAATTTATAAAAATCCAAGCCATTGTTCAATTGATAAATGGTCAAAGGATATGAACAGGCAATTTTCAGATAAAGAAATTCAAAACATTTCTAATTATGTTTTAAATGCTCTAAATCACTATTGATCAGAGAAATGAAAATTAAGACAACTCTGAGGTACCACTACATACTTCTGAGATTGACTAAAATGACAGGAAAAGAGTTAGTACATTGGGATACCACTAATCTGAGAGTGTTGGAAGTCCCTAGAAAATACTCCAGATCAGGAGAATTTATCACCTAGGGATATTGAACACCCGCTGGAGGTGGACTGAAGAATGGGCACACAGAAATTAATTGCTACAGTCAAAGGGAAGGAGAAAAATCATGGGCAGAACAAAGGTTAGAACTGAACCTCACAATTTGAAGCATAAGATAATTTGTAGCATGAAACACTGATTGTATTCATATTACTTTTAAAAGTAAGATAAGGCAGAAAAATAATAAATTATGGTAGGCCAATATAATAGAAAATTATTGTGCCATAGGAAAAGATAAAGGGTTTGATTTAGAGAAACCTAGGAGAACTTGTATGAATGAATGCAAAGAATACACACTACTACAATAAGGTAAATGGAAGTAACACTGAAAGGCAACTCAATTAATTAACCAACCCCCATTCCAGAAATCAGGAAATGAAACATATCTCCCTCCCCTCAGTGGAGAAGTGGGAGATGTGCAGGGCAAACATTTCACAGCCTTCCAGATAATCTCATTTTACAACTTTTATAAGAAAAGTTTCTTGATTTCCATCTATAAGACTGAAAGGCATTCTCTAATAAATGGTCAAAAGCTATAAATGAGATTTTCAAAGAAATAAATCCAAGTTTTCAATAATCATAAGAAAAATAGCCTGAATCACTACAAATTAGAGAAATGCAAATTATAGCAACACTGAGACTCTACCTCAAATGCATCAATCAGATCGACAAAGGTGTCAAAAAAAGGAAAAATGAAACATTGGAGGAGCTGTGGGAAAACAAGTAAATTAATGCATTGGTGGATCTATGAATTGGTCCAGGCATTCTAGAATGCTTGTAACTATACTCAAAAAGTTACCAAACTGTTTATCATCTCAATCTAGGTGATCAGTTGGTTTTTGTCTTTCATGCTCAAAAAGGACCAACATGATATCACTATGTTGAGGTCAAAATACAGTATATGACTAAAATGACAGGAAAAGATAATGATGAATGTTGGAGGGAATTAGGAAAACTGGGATACTAATACATTGTTGGTAGAGTTGTGAACTGATTCAACCATTCTGGAGAGCAATTTCTAACTGAGTCCAAAGGGCTATCAAACTGTACAGACCTTTTGATCCAACATCTACTGAGTCTATATCCCAAAGAAATCATAAAAAAGAAAAAGAACCCACCAAAAATGTTTGAGGCAGCCCTTTTTGTAGTGTAAGAAACTGGAAACTGACTGGATCCCCATCAGTTGAAGAATGGCTGAATAAGTTATGGTATATAAATGTTATGGAATATTATTGTTGTATAAGAACAATCAGCAGGATGATTTCAGAAAGGCCTGGAAAGATTTACATGAACTGATGCTGAGTGAAGTGAGTAGAACCAGGAGAACATTGTACACAGAAACAAGAAGATTATATGATGATCAACTCCGATGGACGTGGCTCTTTTCAATAATGAGATGATTCAGGCCTTGTTCCAATGGTTCCAATGGTCTTGTGATGAAGTGAGTCATCTATACCCAGAGAGAGCACTGTGGGACCTGAGTGTGGACCACAACATAGTATTTTCACCTTTTTTGTTGTTGTTTGTTTGCATTTTGTTTTCTTTCTCATTTTTTTTCTTTTCGATCTAATTTTTCTTGTGCAGCAAGATAATTGTATAAATATATATAGGAGAATTGAACATGTTTAACATATCTTGGATTACTTGATGTCTAGGGAGAGATGGGAAATGGAAGGGTGAAAAAATTTGGGACACAAGGTTTTGCAAGGATGAATGAATGTTGGAAACTATCTATGCACATGTTTTGAAAATAAAACACTTAAAAAGAGAGAGAAAGGGGAGAAAAACAACTCTACCGGAAAATGAAGGAGGTATTAAAAGGAACAAATTCAAACTGGGACAATAAAAAGAAGAATGGGGGGGATGAACCAAACATTCCACTGAAAGATGTTCCAGTCCCATCAAAGAATAGGTACATGTCTCTGACAGGAGACTGGCACTCCATGATGGGTTCATTATCATTTTCAGAATCTGCATTGAGTGTATAATCAGGTGTGAATGCAAAGTCACAAAGATAAAATCAGTGTCTCAGACATACCACTACTAGACCCAAACCCCAAGGAAATCAAAAAAAGAAGGAAAAGACCAGATTTATAAAATACATGTATAGTAGCTCTTTTGATACTAGTCAAAGACTGGAAACTAAAAGGTGTGATTAAATAAATTATGATATACCATTATCCTATAAGAAATAATAAAATGAACAGTTTCAGAGGACTCTGGGGAGACCTCCATGAATTGACAGAGAGAAAACTCAGCAGAACTAAGAGACCGATTTACACAATGATGAAAAGGTTATAGAGGAAAGAAAACTTTTAAAGACTCTGGAATTCTGAGCAACACAGTGATAAACAAGATGTCCAGAGAACTGAAGATGAAACACATCATCCACATGCCGCTAGAAAGATGAAAGACTCAGAAAGCAATATGAAATATTCATCTTCGGCATGGCCAGTGTGGGAATGTATTTGATTCTGTGCATTTATTACAAAGATATCATTTTTTTCTTTTAAAACATTCAATGGAGGAGAGACAGCAGGAGAAAAGGAGATAATAGAAGCTAGTTTTAAAAATAAACATTTTTAAAATAAATTAAGCTGCAAAAATATAAGATTATAGTAAAAAGCATAATGGGAGCTGGTTAATGGTAAAAGGCATCATTTAAAAATTTTTTAAATAAAAATAATTGGAGGCAATAGCATATTTCATATTTGCAATTTCACGTGTCATCATATTTGTAATATACTATGTTCTAGAAATGCTTATTCCATTCCATAACTTAGAATAAAATTTACTAATGAAAAACATTAATGATGTTTATATATATTCAATATATAATATATTTTATATATTCTACATATTCATTATATATATAATGAAAAACATACTATTACTATTAGTAAGAAGTCAGCAGTATCTGATAAAATGCCCATCAAACTTTGGTAGATAGATCTACTGGGAGAAGACATAAAAAGTAATTGGGCCGTATGGGGGATCGAATATGGGCTGTCAAAGACAGTGTTTTGAAAGCTTGATTTGGAGGTCATTAACTTAAACTGACATTCATCACTTTCCACATCAAGTCATCTCCATCTTCCCAAGGAAGCACTCAATTTCTCTGCCTCCAAGCTCCAACAGACAACATGTATTTCAAAAACATCCCAGAAGAGGGCAGTGTTTCCTAGTAGTTGGGGGAGCCTCCTAGGCTATTCTCCCAACTTTTTCTGCTGACTTCAGCAAAGAGGTTCAAGAAGGACATAACATAAATTGCCACTTGATGCCATTGAAATAGCACCAGATTTGGAGTCAGAGTCCTTGGGCTTGGATTTGAAAAGTTGGGGTTTGAACATTCTAAATTTGAACTATGATCAGTCCCTACCATTGTGACCCAAGCCACTTGCCCTATTAATTCTTCAATCCATTTCTCCGCCTACAATATGAAAAATTAGGGTCAGATCATTTTTAAGGACATCCTTCCTCTGAGAACATCTCTTCTTTTATTATAATCCAGCCGACCCCCAAACCTCATCGTACAAATTATCAGGTTCTTAAATTGGGATTTTCATGTGACTATAAACAAGTATCTCAAGGCAACAAGCATTTATTAGGCACCTATTATGCTCAAATTTCCCTCTTTGATCCTCAGTTTCCCCATTTATGGAATGAAGAACTTGGACCAGATCATTGCTTAGGAGAGTAGAGATTCCACAGAACCTGAAATCCCATTGACATTGGGAGCTTCCCACCAGGAACTTCAATGATAGATCCATAACTTCTCTAAGGTTTTAATTTATCTGGGTCAAATAGCCAATGTATATCAGAAAAGGGATATGGATCCTGGTAATCCAAAGCCAGATTTCTATATTCGTTCAATAACATTTGATTGATAAACATTTGTTAAGCACCTACTATATGCTAGATAAGTAGCTAGTAGTGCAATGGATAGTGTGCCAGCCCTATAGTCAGGAAGACTCATTTTCCTGATTTTTAAATCCAATCTTAGACGCTGAGCAAGTCTTTAATACTATTGGTCTCAGTTTCCTCATCTGTAAAATGAACTGGAGTAGGAAATGACACAATACTCTTGTATTTTTGCCAAGAAAACCCCAAATGGGATCATGAAGAGTTGGACATGACTGAAATGACTGAACAAGAGGAATACCAAGATTTTAAAATTTTTATTTGTTTAATATTTCCCCAGTTATATTTGAAACTTTTTTTAACATTTGTTTTTAAAACTTTTGAGTTTGGGATTCTTTCTCTTATCCCCACTCAAAGCCCTTATTAAGGAACCACATGTGAAGTTATGAAAAATATTTCCATAAAAGTCATGTTGTAAAAGAAAACATAGATCTCCCACCCTAAAAAAAAAAAAAAAACCTCCAGAAAAAGAGAGGGGGGAAATGCAGGGGAAGGGGAGAGGAATAAGGAGAAGTAGAGGGAGAGGAGAAGGGAGAGAATAAAAGAGAGAGGAAATATGGAGAAAGGGAGAGAGGGATAGAGGAAGGGGAAGGGGAAAAGGAGGAGAAAGATGGAGAGAATGCTTCAATCTGTATTCATTTCATCAAGCCCTTCAGAGTAATTGTGGATCATTGTACTGCTAAAAATAGCAATGTCATCTATACCTGATCATACCAGAGCATGCTTATTACTTTATGCACCATATATTTGACTTTGTTTGAGTTTAAAGAGGACTTTCCAGTTTAAAGAGACTTTTCCAGGGTTTTTCTGAGAGAAACTTGCATTTCATATCCCACAGAACAATAATATCCCATCATAATCACATGCCACAATTTATTCAGGCATTTCCCAATGGATGGGTATTCCTTCAATTTTCAATTTTTTGTCCAAAGAAGAGAGCTGCTATAAATATTTTTGTACATATCAGGTCCTTTTCCTTAAAAAAAAAAAAAAAAAACTCCAAAAAATTTAAAAATCACTTTGAGATTCATGTCTAGTATTGTTAGGTCAAAGGATATGCATAAACTACCAAAAAAAATTTTTAAATGACACTTTTCCTTCCCTGCAGAAGCTTACATTTTACATAGAGAGATACCATGGAGATTTACATGGAGAATCTTTAGTACAAAGAAAAATAGGGAGGAAGCAAGCACTTCTTGTGGGATTAAGGGGAAAAAATCCACCATCATAGAGGAGATGACACTGGAATTGAGTCTTAAAGGACAATTGAGACTTTGAGAAGCAGTCTAGTGAACAATCCAGACATGAAGGCCAGTCCATACTGGGTGGCACATTGAATAGAGCACCAGATCTAAAGTCAGAAAGACCTGAATTTGAATTCAACCTTGGACACTTTCTGTGTGATCCTGAGTAAGTCACCTGTATCCTGTTTGCTTCTGTCCCCTCAAAAATCTGAAATAACACCTACTTCCAAGGGTGGTCGTGAGGATGAAATGAGTCAAACCATTTAGCATGGTACCTGGCACACAGTAATTACTTCACAAATTCTGTTATCATTATTGTCATTTTTATAGAAGCAAGAGCCTCTTCAGACTTTAATAGAGCCTTATAACCATATAGCCATATAGACCATATTTGGATTATCAACCTGCCTAAATTCAAGTCCTGTCTTTGAAAAGTTGTTATTGATCCTTTGTTTTGAAAGAAAACCAATGGCATGTCTTGATTAGTGCATGAATTGGATTTCAGTAAGGCAAAGTCACATGAAGTCGCTCTCTCTTCCAGAATCATCCCAGTCAGTGAAAGCACCAAACTCATAATGACTGGCGATGGCCTGGGATGCAGGGGATGATCTTGGCCTCTTCCCCGTCTGAGAAAGCTCTGAGCACTCCATAATGCTTGGCTACCTTCATGGCACTTAAAATATGTCATTCTCCTTTACCCATTCCCCCCCGGAGAAATCTTCTCATGCTTGGAGTGGACACCCTCGCCTCTCACCTTTGGGTTTGAGACCCATCCGTTACTCTGTTTAGGCCAACAATTTATGGTTCTGAGCATGCTACAGTTTCTTGAAGCTACGCTGATTGTGGGGTGGAAGTAGACATCAAGGGGGGATGAGCAGCCCTGAAAAGGGTTTGGCAAGCCATCACACTAGAGGTTTTAGTCCTTCTTGAACACCCTATTCACCCCAATTTTACAAGTGTTGGCTATTGACTGCAGACAAGTACTTTAAGCTCTTCTTGCTTTAAGCTGCACTCTGAGACAATAAATTACAGAGAAATAATGTGGATCTGTACTGGTAGAGAAAGTTTTAGCATCCTCTATGTGAATCAGATCATAAGGCCACTTCTATCTCTCCCTAAATAATTGAGATACTTTATAATGGGTGTATGGGTAGATGGGTGGGTGGATTAGTATATCTGTTTGTGGTTGGGTGTTTAATTCTGTATTCACTCTTTCATTTAAAGGTGACCCTGGGCAAATCCCCTGCCCATTCCGAGTCAGTTTCCTCATTTGTAAAATGAGAATTTAGACCAGATGACTTCTAACCCTTCCAGCTTCACTGATGAGCATCCTAAAGTTCCTTAACATTGAGATTCCAATGAATAAAATTGCATCTTTCCTTAATGATTCAGAGGGCATCAGCCACTGTTATGACTATGACTTATCTCTGAACTGGGGGAGTGTAGGTCCATTAATTATAGAATGGCAAAATGTAGAAGAATTCTCCAACCCAAAGCTTCTTAACTGTGGGTCTCAACCCATATGGGGTCATGAAAATGAATGTAGAGGCAGCAAAAATTTGGCAATAATAAAAGGTACCAAATATGCTGCCTAGATTTAGTTCTTTATGTAAAAATAAACAAGTACTTTTATCTCATTAGTATGCAAATTTGCTTTCATCTTTAATAAATGGTAAAAATGCTATGTATGCCCAAAACTGTTTTGCAACAAATACCTTTATGATTTTTATCAGTAAATGTTTGATTTATATACTTATTTTATATTCCTATGTAACTGTAGTAGAATAAAAATTTCTCAGACGATAAAGGGTCAAGAGTAGAAAAAGTTAAAGACGGCCTATTCTACTTTCTATCTGAATGAGAATCCCTGAATGATATTCCTAACAAGAAGCTCCCTCCTCCTCCCCACTGAGGAACCTCCTGCAAACTTTTTCTATTTTCAGTTTGGAAAATTGTCTCCAAGCTTGGGCAAAATGTCGCATAAGTGGAGTTTGTCTTTGACATGAAAGCCAACCCTGATGCCCCCTTTGGGACCCTTTTCTGCTCTCCTGACACCCCTGATCTCATTCCATCACCTTTTGGTGCCTAGTTTCTTCTCACTGTCACAGGACATCAGCTTGCTTGTCATAGCTAAACTAATCCCACTAAGGTGTTAGCTGATCCAAGTCCTCCCTGGAATAGATATTGAGATTCAGTGATAGCTGACTATAAGAGGTTTTAAGCCCCAAAGGAATGAATGGCTAATGGTAGAAATCCAAGTTATGTGAGGAGCCAAGTGAGGAAGTATTGAGGAGGAGTGGGGCTCCCCAAGGGGCTCAAGTTGCACACAATATGGAGACAGCTACCCTCCCTGAAACTTTCCACACATCTACCCATTCTGTCCCTAGAAGCTCTAGAGATAACAAGTATGTCATGTGCAACCTCATGCTTCTTTCCTGAAAGTCTGCAATATGTATCTGACCTAGAATTTGTAATATTTACATGTATCCGCTGTACATATAATTTTTTTATCAAATAGGAAGCACGGTCCAGTGGATCAATGAGAAGGCAAATTTAGAATCATGAAGATCCTGCTTTTGATGTGTCTTGGCTCTGTGACCCTGGGCAAAACACTCAGACTTTCTTTGCACCAAGCTACAGCCCAGATACTAACCTCCTCTGGTCTTGGGTCCTTCTTTTCAGGACTTCCTTATAAAAATGAAATCACAAATCTGGATCCAAAAGAGATGTATCTTATACAAGATGTCCCAAAAGTCTCCAAGCATTTTTAAGGTTTATATATCCAAAATTATAGTAAATTGTTGTAGTAAAATTGTTTGTATTGTTTTAGTAAATTATAGTATTGTAGTAAAATATCCCAAATGGATAGTGTATTATATATGCAATAGAGGCGGTAGATAAGATATTAAATTTGGAGTTAGGAAAACCTGGTTTTGAACCCTATCTCCATAAGGCATTAGATTATATCTATGTGTCTCATCTACATATCCTAGGTATAGTCTAAATCATAGATGGGTTCAATTGTCATGGCTGGAAGAAGTTTCCCACATGTGAGTGCCCTTTGTATCATAATGAAGATGAAATCACCCTTTCTCACCATTCACATGTGGATTTGATGAGATGGAAATAACTAACGTTTATAGAACATTTTAAGTTTTACAAATAATCTCTTATGTTATCTCATCCGATATTCACAACAACCCAAAGAAGTAGGTGTAACATGGCACCATGCAGAATGGTGACGCTATCAACGTCCCTTAGCAAACACTTTGCAAAACTTCAGCTGAAGAGGGGTTTGAATGGAGCAAGTTATTCATCGGTTGAGAAAACAGATCAATTTCTTTTTGGAATAATGGAAAATGTGAACTGCCATCCTCTCCAGAAGAAGAGGGCCCTTACAAGCATGCATCAAGAAGGACTCCTAGGAGGATTTGCCTCTCCTAGACCCAAAGATATTGTCCCCATTTAGCTGCCCATGGCTCCAAGCAGATGGCACGCATCCTTATTCCCCCAAAACTCCTAGCCATAGCCTCATACATCACTTCCTGAAGCTGTCCACAGCTCCCAGAAGATGGGTACTAAATTCATTGCTTCCCAGCTCTACACATTTCCCAGCCAAAGGCAACACCTGCCTACATTTTTCACTCTCCTACATTTTTCAGTACTTCCAGTAGTACCAACTAGACCCTTTTCCAAAGGAAAAGTCTCTCTCCTATCCTAATCTTGGGTCAAGACCCTTGGGGAAGAATACCTACTTGTGATGACCAGTATGTATTCAAATCAGGACACCTCTACTCTAAACTTACTCTTTCACCCCAAGTTCTATAGGTCTTGACCTCATATGAGAATTTTTTTCCCTCAGTGATCTGAACATAAATACGAACTTCTCCTCTTCAACAAGGTCTCCATCACTGACTTCATAAAGGTCTCCATTAGAGACTTTTACTTGGATCAAGATCAGGTCCTAGTTTGATGCCTCTCTTCTTTCTCCCAGCTCTGTGACTGTATGTTTCATGTCCATGTCAGAATTTTTGTTTTTCTATTTCCTCTTTTATTTATGAGGATATTGGTTCAGAGCAAGTTCCTTCTGTAAGAAACTCCATTTTTGCTTATGGTCATCATCCCCAATTCAGCCAGTTATATTTATGAGACTCTTATTGGGGTCTTATGCTGATGAATGGCTAGGGATAAAGATATAAATGCAGGCTATGAAAAGAAAGTTCATTGTTCCCTTAGTCTCTTCAAGTGCAATTGAGGTTTTTACGCTAATGTTTGAAAGATTTCTTTTACATTGAAAAAGGGCTTCTCCTTTATATATCACTGTCTATTTTGTTTTGTTTTGTTTTGTTTTTTCCTTTCTGCTTTAACTTCAGTTTTACTAAGTCTCAAAGAATAGAACAGATTATTATATCCTTACCCCATTTTTCAGTTCCTTCAAAGGTCTTGGGAAAATCCAGGACCTTTGTGGGTATAGTAGATGTTAATATTGCACACAGTTTATACAATTAATACTAGTTCACTACAAAGCATAAAATATTTTATAAGCTGTATGCAAGCATCTAGAGTGCCCAATGGAATTTCATACAATAATCAAATCCATAAGTCATTTAACATGGAATTCATCCACAGAATACACCAAATACTGAATACCAGCATCCATACCAATCTTAGATGCAGTAAGGAAACAATTCAATGGCAATAATGAATTGGGATAGTATCTCCTGCTTAGGACATTTTTCAGTACAATAATTAGCTTGTAGTAAGGATTGCAGCCTTTACTGAATATAGTTTAGTGAGAGAACTCTGGAAAGTTAGGGGCTCAACTCAAGGCTGAGTCAGGAAGGTATAATGTGAAGATTACTAGAACAAACGATAAAACTCAGAATATGCTTCCCACCTCTTTTGGACGTGGCCAAAGTGGGATATTTTATGTGTGACTCGATAGGTTTGTTACAAGAGGAATTTTATTTATTATGAGTGGAGTTGGAGGAAATGGGAGGGAAGGAAGATAAATATATGTTCATTAATTTTTTTCCCTTAAAAAAGATGCCTGAGAGTATCTCAGTTCTTTCACTGGCTCTTTCAAATACAGTCACTTCATTCTGCGGCTCAATTTTCCCATCTCTATAGAACAAATGAGGTGGATAGTTTAAAGCCATGAAAAGTTAATCACATCAATATGTTCCATTGTCATGAGGGAAGATGAATATTAAAATGGAAATGGTTTTTATTTCTTGAGCTCTGGAATCTAGCACATTACCTTGCACAAAATAGGTGTTTAATAAATGCTCCAAAGCATTTTGAGCTCCAAAGAAGATATGAAAGATAGCTTCCCACTTATTTCAAGTAATAGGAGATTGTGGATGTGGAATACTATATGTGATGTTAGACTTTTTGATGTATTCATGAGTTTTGTTGAAATGGATTTTTTGTCAATTCTCTCTTTTAAGGAATAGCACTCTAGGAGGAAGGAAGAGGAAGGATGCACTGGGATAAGTAGATGATGTAAAAATGAAAGAAATCAATAAAACTTACTTTAAAATTTTAAAAAAAGATCCATTTCACCTCTTTCAAAAATATATCCAGGACATTTTCAAAGCTGACCAAATCTCAGAAATTTTCATATAAGTCTTATTTCCTCAGCAAGATTATAATTGTTTTGACAGTTCTGTTTCCTGTAGAATGCCATCCTCTGCTTTGCCCATACTTTATAATAACAACCATAATGTGGAAAATGATGACAACTACCATTTATCTAGCTCCAACTAGCTACCAACTGCTTTACAAATATTTTTCATTGTATTTGTACAACAACCCTGGTAGATAAATGCCATTATTATTTCCATTTTACAGTTGAGGAAACTGAAGCAAACAACAATTAAGTGATTTACCAAGGGCCATATCACTAGTAATTATCTAAGACCACCACCTAGATGCACAGAATTCAGTAAGAAAGAGAGATCTCCATAAATTCAGACCAAAGAAATCTCTTAGGTAATCCTTGGTGAGAAAACCATGAATAATTATGACAATTTAAAACAATCACAGAATGTTAGAGCTAGGCAGAACTCTGGAACTCAACAACTGCAATCCCCGCTTGAAAAAGAAGTAATTAGATGGATGAAGTCTTAAAGATATTGTAGCTGGTGCAGAAGCAGACAAAGACACTGATTGACTTTCAGTGTGATGATTTGGGCCCAATAGCAGGTTTAAGATCCTGCCATTTATCTCTAGACTTAGGAAAATATTGGGAGAAAAGTTGGAAAACATCTTTGTGCAGATTTAACACTCGTTAGCCATGAGACCCTGGGTATTTCGTTTGATTTTTCTGAATCACCTCATGGATAATAAAAATGGGGATAATTGCCTCCAGCATTTACTGAGATCAAAGATCTGCAGTTCAAAAAGATCTTAGAAGCATTTAATCCAATGCTTCCCCCTTCTCACTTCATCCCATTTTACAGATAAACAAACTGCAACCCAGGGAAGTGACTTCTTCGGAGTGACAAAAATCAAAAATAAACATTTATTCAGAGCCTACTATGTTCCAGGCACTCGGCTATGTTAGCTCTGAGGATACAAGGATTTTACAATCTAATGGGGGACACGACATGCAAACAAATATATACAAATCTAACTATATACAAGATAATTGATTAGGAAATAATTTAAAGAGAAAAAACTGGAAATGAGTCGCATGTCTAACCTAACACATCCACAAAGGTGGTGAGGAAAG
Source organism: Sarcophilus harrisii (assembly GCF_902635505.1). Taxonomy (NCBI): domain Eukaryota; kingdom Metazoa; phylum Chordata; class Mammalia; order Dasyuromorphia; family Dasyuridae; genus Sarcophilus; species Sarcophilus harrisii. Next base: position 17,905,634 of record NC_045427.1, read on the forward strand.
CACTGTGCATCGGTTAACGGGAAAAGCCTGAATCTGTCATTTTCATCAGGGTAGGGAACTCCCTGCACCACTTCAGGCAGTCGACTACCCCTCATTTTACAGTCTTAGGGAGTTGTCTATAGTGCCGGGGTTACGGGGCTGGTCCAGGGTTCCACCACCGGGATGCGTCAGAGGCCAGATTTACATCCTGATCTTCCTGGCTTTGAGACCCGCTCTCTAGTGACTTCGTCCCACACCTTAAACGCTACAGAAAAGCGAATTATTTGTGTTGCTTTCAGAGTGTGGAGGGGAGAGGCTTTGGGGAAGGGAGCCGGCCTCGGAAATCGGGTGAATTAGCCGCTTTGCTTCCGTTGCTGATGAAATCTAAAGCCCCAAACACCATTATCTCCCCACCCGCGCCTCCAGCCGATCCATTACCGCTGTCCCCTCTGTATCCCCGCCCGTTCCCTCCCCCCAGCTTTGACCCAGAGCTCGGGAACCAGCTCCGAGGCTCCCAAAAGAGCAGTCGCTTGCTATCAGCCGGCCTGGAGGCTCCCCCGCCTCCTGAAGCCTAGACAAAGAGCTTGGAGAGCGGATGAAGACACTTCCCCGCGTCCCTTCCTCTCCGCGGCAGTCAAACAGTACTTACCGCCCTGGCGCCGCCGGCGCCCGCCACTCAACGTACCCGAGGTGTCGGGTTACTCACTGTTTGTTGTGGGTGTTGGCCTGGAGGCCCACAGACCCCAGGGGCTCATCTAAATGACAATGGGCTGGAACACGCTGCGGGAACGGCTCCCCAGACTTGGGGGGGGGGGCGGGGAGGGCAGGAGGGGAGCCAGTGCTGCCATGCCCCATTGGGAGAAACGCGCCAGGATGCGCCCAAGGAACCTCACGACTGGGAGTCGGACACCTAGAGAGAGAAGACAAGGCTCCGCCCTGACAAACAGCCCCAGTCACTGGGCAACTGCGCCAAACGCTGGGTTCCTAAGGAAAAGTTTGTGCCCCACTACTTCCAGATAGAATAGTAGCCGTAGTTTTGGGGGTCAACCTATTTAGAGTTGCGAAGTCGTCAAAGCTAACCCTCCGAATGTCACAGATTTCCCCCTCAGTTACATTTAAAACAACAAATTGTTTACACATGTACATTTTTTTTTACATATTTCCTTATGAATTATATTGGGAGAGAAAATCAGAACAAAGTGGGGAAATCACAAGAAAAAAAGGAGGAAGGGGAATGAACACAGTATGTGTTGATTTACATTCAGTCTCCACAGTTCTCTCTTTGGATGTGGATGGCGTTTTCTATTCAAAGTTTATTGGGGTTTCCTTGGATCCCTGAACCGCTGAGAAGAACCTAGTGTGTCATAGTTGATCACTGTATAATCTTGTTTTTGCTGTGTACAGTGTTCTCCTGGTTCTGTTTGTTTTACACCGCATCAGTTCCTGTAAATCTTTCTAGACCTTTCTAGAATCAGCTTGTTCATCATTTTTTATACAATTTTAATATTTCATTACCTTCATATACTTCTTCAGCCATTCCCCAACTGAGGGACATCGAACTCATTTTCCACTTCGTTGCCACTACAAAAAGAGCTGCTACAAACATTTTTGCACATAGGGGTCCTTTTCTCTCTTTTATGATTTCTTTGGGATATAGACCCAATTGTGGCAGTGCTGGACCAAAAGAGTACGCACAGTTTGATAGCCCTTTGGGCATAGTTCCAAATTGCTCTCCAGAATGGTTGGATCAGTTCACAATTACACCAATAATGCGTGTTTTCTCACATCCCCTCATTATCTTTTCTTGTCATTTTAGCCAATCTGCTAGGCTCACACCTCAGAGTTGTTTTAGTTTGCATTTTTCTGATCAATAGTGATTTAGAGTATTTATTTTTCACATGACAATAGATGGCTTTAATTTCTTTGAAAGTTGACTGTTAATATCCTTTGACTATTTATCAATTGAGGAATGGCATCTTTATAACTTTGATTCGGTTCTTCATATATTTTCGACATGAGACTTTTATCAGAAACACTGGGTGTAAACAAACAAACAAACGAATGAATGAATCCCAGATTTCTGATTTCTTTTTTCCTAATCTTGGCTGTATTGATTTCATTTGTGCAAAAACCTTTTAATTTAATGTAATTAAAGTTATCCATTTTTGCATTTCAGAATGTTCTCTCTGTTCTTCTTTGGCCATCAATTCCTCCCTTCTCCAAAGATCAGATGTAGATAAACTAGCCTTTGTTCTCCCCATTTGTTTATAGCATCACCCTTTATGACTAAATCATGTACCCATTTTGACCTTCTTTTGTATGGGGATGTCATAGATTTTTAAAAATTGTCAGAGATAAAATAACTTATCGAAGGCACTTGTGTGAACAAGTGCACATTGCAGGGCTGAGTTAGGAATCCAAATACTCTCAGTCAGTATCCAGTGATGTTTTCCACCACACCAAATATCTTCATACATTTCATGTCTTTCGACCACTGGAGTAGGAATCGTAAAGACAAGGCTCCACATTGGACTTCTGGTGTTTATTAGTTATGTGATCCTGTGAGATTCTGTGAGTCTCAATTTTCCTATTCCCAAAATTACAATAATCTTTGTGGTATTTTGTGCCTCAGTTAAGACAACATCAGTAAACAGTTCTGAAGAATTCTTTTTTTCAATTATTTTATTTTTATAATAATAGCTTTTTTTATTTTTCAAAATACATGCAAAGATAGATTTCAACATTCACCCTTGCAAAACCATGTGTTCCAAATTTCCCTCCTCCCTCCCCATTTGCCCCTTCCCTAGACAGCAATCAGTCCAATATAGGTTAAACATGTTCAGACTTCTTTAAAACCTTATATGTGACAGTATTATTAGTGTCACCTATTTGAGGGGGGAAAAAAACTTGGAAAAGGTTCTAGGACAGGACTCTTGCCATTTCAGTAGGTGAGTGCTTAGAACACTCAATTATAATATCTCACTTTGTATGCCCAACACAGCATGGTGAATTGTAAATTTGTTGTTATTCAGTCCAGGACTCTTCACAGACTGCATTTGGTGTTTTCTTGTTAAAGATATTGAAGCTCTCTATCTCACTTTGCAGATGAGGAAATGAAGCAAATAAATTAAATGACTTTCCCAGGATCTTCCAGTAAGTGTGAGAGGCTAGATTTGAACTCAGGTCTTCTCCCCTCCAGGCTAGGTATTCTATCCACTGCCATCTACTTTTCTGTCTTGTACATAGTAAGTTCATAATAAAAGTTTGTCAAAAATGTTAAAGGTCTCTTATTCTGTGATTATTGTTTATTGAACTACAAATTGGAGCAAAAGTGTATTAGACTGGGGAAAGGTATGTTATTTATAATCAACACATGTTGAGACCTTTGCAAAAAGGTGTGAAGAACAGGAACTGAAAGAGAAGTCAGAGGTTTCAGCCACCTCCTTTTAAAAATGAGGAAACTAAATATTAATAATAATAAATAAAAATGAGGAAACTGAGTTTAAGTGATTTATCAAAGGTCACCCAGAAAGTAAGTGAAAATCAATCAATCAGGAAGCATTGTTAGATACCTACTATGTCCCAGGCACTGTGCTGAGCCCTGGGGATATTAAGAAAGAGGAGTTGAATAGTCCTTGCTCTCCAGGGAGTATTCATGCTAATGGAGGAGCCATGGATATCTATAAAAGATATATCCACTGTATGTGAAGATCTTGTAAAAATTTAGCCCTTGAACCAGGGGAAAGTTTCTTTCAGAAGGTGATATTTCAACAAAATCTTGACAGAACTTCGGATGAGAAAGAGGAGGTGAGAGAGTAGGGCATTCCAGTCATGGAGAATACCCAGCCAGTGCTGAAGCACCAAAGATTGGAGCTAAGACGTCATGCTTGAGGACGTGCAGGTAGCATGCTGTAGCTGATCAAACAAGGAAGAAATAGAAAAGGGGAGAAGGAAATAGAAAGTAGCTCTGACTCCAAAGCCTTTGACAAACTGATTCAATGCACATTTCTGCAAAATATTGGGGTTATACTAAATCATGAAAGCTCAGAAATGGAAGAGATCTTGATGACTATTGAGTCTGCCTCGTGTCTAAATTGGAAATCTCTCTTTAGTATGACAACATCCAATCTCTACCTAAAGCAGCTTGGTGGCATAGTGGATAGAATAGTGGAATGAGGAAGACCTGACCTTGAATTCAGCTTTAGACACTAATTTTGTTTTTCTGTATAAATCATTTGCCCTTTTTCAGCCTCAGTTGCCTTATCTGTAAAACAGAAATAATAACACCTACCTCTCATGATTGTTGTGGGGATCAAATAAATAAATGTTTATATAAATATAGTTTCATATATATACACACTCATATGTATGTGTATAAAACTCCTTGTGAGCAGTTAAGTAGTGAATGGATAGTGCGTGGTATGTAGAGTCAGAAAGATTCATCTTCCCAAGTTCAAATCTGACATTTAGTAGATGTGTGACCTTGGGCAAGTCACTTCACCCTGTTTACCTCAGTTTTCTCATCTAAAAATTACTTGGAGAAGGAAATGGCAAATCATTTCAGTATTTCAGCATTTCAGAGTTACACATAACAGAAAATGACTCATAACAACAAATTTATATGTACATTTCTAAAGTTTCTTGTAAACTTTCCAGGCTACAGTAAGCTATAAATTAGTTCCTCAATTAGCAGTCCAGCTCACTCATCCTGATTGTCAGGAAATTAGGAAGGTAGTTTTGTTTCCTGGTATCAAGCTTGCATTTCCTAACTCGTGGGACTAAGCAGATTCTTTTTTTTTCTTGACAAATTAAATCTAAAATCGGATCCAGAACTAGATTCAAAAGGCTATTTTGCTTGCTATGTCTCCAGGGATAAAATTCTGTTTTTTAAATAGCTTCTTGTTATTCCCAAATACATGCAAAAATAGTTTTCAACATCCACCTTTGCAAAACTTTGTATTCCAAATTTTTTCCCTCTCCCTCTTTTTCCTTTTCCCATAGACAGCAAGCAACCTAATATAGGTTAAAAGGATACAATTCTTCTCAACATATTTCCATATTCATCATGTGGTGCAAAAAAAAAAATCAAAAGGTGAAAGAAAAAATAAGGGAAAAAAACAAGCAAACTAATCATAAAAAAAAGAAAGAAAATATCGTGCTTTGATCCATAGGCTGCGTCTATGGATCTCTCTGGATGAAGATGGCTCTTTCCATCACCACAAATATATTGGAATTGCCTTGAATCATCTCATTGTTGAAAAGAACCAACTCCATCACAACTGATCCTAACCTTGCTACTACTGTGAACAATGTTCTCTTGGTTCTACTCGTTTCATTTAGCATCAGTTCATGTAAATCATTCCAGGCTTTTTTGAAATTAGCCTGCTTTTCATTTCTTATAGAATAATAATATTCCAGAACATTCGTATACTATAACTTATTCAGCCATTCTCCAACTGATGGACATCCACTCAATTTTCAGTTCCTTGTCACTACAAAAAGGGCTGCCACATTTTTATATATGTGGGTTCTTTTCCCTTGATATGATCTCTTTATAGAAACATGGCTAAATCAAAGGATATGCACAATTTGATAGCCCTTTGAGCATAGTTCCAAATTGCTCCACAGAATGGTAGAGTAACTCCACCAATAAGACATTAGTGTTCCAGTTTTCCCACATCTCCTCCAACATTTATCATTATCTTTTCCTGTCATCTTAGTCGATCTTAGAGGTGTGAAGTGGTTTCTCAGAGTTGTATAAACTTGCATTTCTCTAATGAATAGTGACTTAGAGCATTTTTTCATATGACTAGAAATGACTTAAATTTCTTCAACTGAAAATTATCTGTTCATATCCTTTGACCATTTATCGATTGGATAATGGCTTGTACTCAATAAATTTGAATTAATTTTGAGTCAATTTACACTATATATTTTTTTAAATTCCCAGCTTTCTGCTTCTCTTCTCATCTTGGCTGCATTTGTTTTGTTTGTACGAAACCTTTTTAATTTAATGTTATCAAAATTATCCATTTTGCATTTCATAATGTTCTCTCGTCTTTGGTCATAAATTCCTTCCTTCTCCACAGATATGAGAGGTATACAATCCCCTCTTCTTCTAATTTGTTTATAGTATCCCTCTTCTTTATCTAAATCATGAACCCATTTGAACCTTATCTTGTTATAGGGTGTTCAATAATGATCAATACCTACTTTCTGCCATATTATTTTCCAGTTTTCCCATCAATTTTTGTCAAATAGTGAGTTCTTATTCCTTGGGGGTTTATCAAACACTGGATTACTATAGTTATTGACTATTGTGTCTTTCCAGGATTTCCAGCTTACTTCACTGAACCACTACTCTATTTCTTATTCAGTACCAAATGGTTTTGATGACTGCCACTTTATAATATAGTTTTAGGTTAGATAAAGTTAGGTCACTTTTCTATGGATTTTTTTTTTATTAATAGGGATAGAGTTCTTTACATTGTACCCCACTGCCTACTCCAGACCCATCTGCCCCCAGAGAAATCCTCAGAAACATTTTACATCTTTCACTTCAGAGTGAGACTGATCCAGGCTCCAGTTTTGAGATTGAATTCTGTGGAGTCGTTGAATCATACTGAATATAAAATAATAGATTCTGGGCTTGAATCCAGAGTCTCCATTTAGTAAACTGAATAGCTTTGACCAAGTTCTTGCCCATTTTTGAGCCTCACTTTACTCTTTTGTGAAGTGATTTCGTTTTTCTTCTAAGATCTGAAATGGCCAATAAATACCAATATCTTTTGAGCAGAAAAGGTAGCCAGCCTTCACCAGAGCATCCAGTTGATGGCCTTGCCCAACTACTCAACACCTAAAACCTCAAAGTTAACATTGTGGCAAAAAAGCAGGAAAGATGGGTATTGCAGGTGTGAGCCAACTTCCATTTTACCTTTTTAAAAATTATGAAACATGAGTTACTATGACTAAATAAGTCATCTCCTAGCGGGAAAATCACAGCTGATGAGCATCACTGATTTTACCCAGTCCACTGGCAATTGAATTTGTCTCCATCATGGTAAGGGCTGAATGGATATCGATGTCAGATATATAAGGTATCCCAATTACAGACAACACAGAAAGAACATATATACATGTTGATTTTAGAACCAAAAGGGACTTTAGAAGTTCTTCTGTGCCCTTGACACAACCCCCTTATCCCCCCCCCACCTCACCCACACTCCCCACTACAGCCTAGTACCAAAGAAGGATTTCAGCATCCTTGGGCTGCAGATTAATAGCTGAGACAAGATGAATGAAATAAACAGACAACAATCCCTTTTTATCTCCAAGTGAAATAGAAGGGACTAATTTTGTCTTTTCTTTATATCCTCAAGCCTTAGTACCGTGTCCAGCACGTGATGGGTGGTAAATAAATGCTTATAGACTGACTGACCAGCAAGAACGAGATAGTCGTAGTCTTGATGTGATTATTCCTTTTAAGAAACCAGAAGATGAACCCCAATCCTTCCCACCGGCAGAGGCAGGAAGCTAGAGACAAGATGTCAGTTTCGGCCTGGGAATACAGACTAACAAGTGTCCTTGGGGATTTTCATTAGGAAGGACGCTTGCAACACGCAACCTCGCGTTCCCTGTGCTCATCACCCACTCCCCTAGCTCTCTCCACTCCTGCTCTGGGCCTCGATTCTGCTCCCCATTCCGCAGTTTCTGTGAGTCCCAGAAGATGGAGACAAGAGGAGAAGGGGATGCAACAAAAGGGCTTAAACAAGGAAAGGAGTGGGGCGGAGATGCTGTGGGAGAGAATGGAGGCAAAGAGAGGAATGGTACCCAGGTGTGCAGCTCAATCCATCGGTCTCAATGGGTTTGCCACACTCCTCAAGATCTCTCCTCTCCATGGAAGAGGTGGGACTTAGACTTTGACCTCCCTCCTCCTCCAAACCCGGATTTCAGAGGTGATCTTTACCAGCAGCTGATGATGGACAAGCCAAACCAGAGTAAAATAGATTCTTTGATATCGATCAAACTTCTCCCCCCCAAAAAAAAAAATTTTTTTTAAGGGAGTGGGTCCTCCCAGTTGATCAATTAGCTTCTTATTCAGAGACAAAGACAGATAGTCCCTTAAATGACTGGAGACATTTTGGGTAAGGAAATGAGAGCTATCATTATTTCAGAACGCTCAACAAAGTTTCCTCAAGACCTGTGACACTTTAGCCCTTATCACCAATTACATGATCCCATTTTAACTAACGGCAGTTAGAATGCCTGAGATCAGGAGGTTTCCAGTTGCTGGACTAAACCAGGTGCATGGACTGGACTTTGTGTATTTGACTTTTAAACCTTTCACAATCTGGCGCTTTCCTACCTTTTCAGTCTTTTTACACCCTCCTCTCTTATGGATATTATGCAAGCAGACATTGAGCCTTTTGCCATTCCATCTGCCAACTTTGCGCTAGCTATTCCCCACGCCTGGGACGCTTATCCCCCTCACCTCGACCTCTTAACTTCCCGGGCTTCCTTCTTTCCACAACTCAAGTGCTACCCCCTGCCAAGAGTGAGCCCCACTCCCAATGCCCTCACTCCCTACCCCCAGTAATCTTTCATTTGCACTTGTTTACACCTTGTATGTACATAATTCTTTTCATATTATCTTCACCTGAAAGTAGGGACAAGCGAAAAGGAGACATCCATAGTCCTGATGGGATTTCTGCAGCCAGAAGTTCCAGCCTCTGGTACAAGAGGAGTATTCAGTGGTGCTGATCGTGGAGGGTGAAACTGGCCATGAGTCCACGCTATCTAGAACAAATCTTGCCCTAGGAGTTTATGCAAAAAGCTTCCATGTTGGATATTATAGGAGAGAGAGGATGCAGAGATCTGCACATTGGGTACTTAGGTTGAGACTACCGAGATTGTGTGTATAAATGATCTTTTATGCTTTTACAACCAAGAAGCTTTTGCTTGTTTCTCCCTTTAAGAAAGCTTGGTTCCATATCACATAGGGGGCTGGTTTTGGAATCTTATGGCCAATCTCCTCCAAACTCAATTGTGAGAAGGCTTTTCTCCTGTTCCTCAGCGTGGCCGCACTCAGCCTGAGACACACCATCCCTGTTTATTTAGTCTAGACCACGAGGTGACTTTATTTAAAGTCCCTAGCTTTTTAAACCCTGGTCTAGACCCCATTGGGGTCTCATAACTGAATTAGGGTCACAAAATTATGATTTATTATCAATAAATGATGTGTATACCTATTTTATATACCTATATGTCCAGTGTCACATAAAAATATTTTCAAATGAAAAAAAAAAACTGTGAATTGAAAAGGTTTAATAAACTTGGTCTGGACCACAAGTTGACATTTCTTTCTGGCATGAACTCATTACTAACCATAGAACTATCTGTCTCAAGTAACCAGAGAACTGGATCCTAGAATAATGAAAAATGAAAGAGTGGATAGAAACAATCTTTGCAACAAGTTTTCTGTGAGACTCATATTATGTATATTATTATTTGATTATTATATACAATAACATTAGTAACATCTGCTTGGTAGTGGGGGGGGGGAGAACTTGAAATTAAGATGTTACCTAGTAACTAATCAATGGCTAAACAAGTTGTGCAGCATAAATGCAATGAAACACTGTTGTGCTGTAAGAAGTTAAGAGAATTTCAAAGAAACCTCAGACGACAGTATGAGCTGATACAGAATGAAGTGGAGCAGACTCCAGGACAACCCCTAGCACTAATGTGTCACTACTGTAAAAATCAAGAGTTTTGGAAGATTTTAGAATACTGATCAATGGAACGATCAACCATGATTTCAGAGGAAGGATGATGAACGGTGCAGAAGGGGACACTCATTTTTGAACATTTTTGGACAATGTGGGGATTTGTTTTTCCGGACCACGCTGATTTGTTACACAAGTTTTGTTTTCTTTGAGTTTGGGGTGGGATGCTTGTTATTGCCAGATAATTGACAACAGAAAAAAAAAGTTTTACACGAAACAGACGAGAAGAACTGTCAGATCTAGGAGAGTCCTTGGGAATCCTCTTTTTATAAAAGAGGGAAAGAGGGTTTATATAGGGGAAGTGACTCATCCAGAGTCACATAATTAATTAGAAGCAAAACCCGATTTGAATACAAGTCTTCCGGCTTTCACATCCACCCCACCTGGCCCTCTCATAGAAGTGGAAACACGGGCCCTACCTCTCTGGTTCTGCCACCAAGGACAACACACCCTTGGACAACACACCAAGTCTTTGGTACTCTTTTCTCCTTTGCAAAACGAAGGGACAGAACTAAGTGACAGGAAATGTCTCTTTCGCCTCTGAATCGATATGGTCAATCAGAACTTCTTATTAGCCGATGAACGGTCCTCTCTAGTCTAGAGAGAAAGCTAGGAAGAAAAGGCTTTAAAACTTCTAAAATATTCGGAAAATTGGAGCTAGGAGCAAGTGGTTAACTCCCAAGCCCTATACAGAGGGAAGGTGTGACTTGAACCTCTCGGATTGGACCCGGAGCAGGGTAGGGAAGAAAAGTGGGGCCTGAGTTGGGGTATTTGGGCTAGAGGCCGGGGTGGGGGTGGGGCTGCAACTGCTTCTTTTTCTCTGGAAAGAGACTCCTCCCCTCCCCTCACCCCAGGGTGTGAAATTTGAAATTACAGGACTCAACTTACCCCTTGGTGATTTCTATATCTGGCAGCCCGGGCGAATTTCAGGGCAGAGCTGCGAAGAAAAGAGGTAGCTCTGCCCCAAAATGGTCCTCAAGCTGCTGGGGCGCAGGGAATGGCCGCCTAGGTGCGAGTTCTGCGCTAGGATCCGGGGTTCGCTTCCACACTGCAGGGCAGGAAGAATCCTGGCAACTTTGGCTCGTTCAATCTGCTGTAAAATAAAAAGAGTCCTTTACAGACTCTCCTCTCTCTTTGGATCAGCTCGGTTTTATCCACAGAATGGGACATTTTTCGAGGATCTGAGAGATTGTTTTCGTAATCTTTTCAGATGATCCTGGCAGATAGGAAGAAGAAATGGATTTTTTATTTTAATGCTTTAAGAAACTCTTCAAGTTTAACACTTCCAAGATAAAGGGAGCACTTTTTCTAGGGAGAAACCTAAGAACATTTTGAGGTTTTTTAAAAGATGTATAACATATATTGGATTGCTTGCCATCTAGGGGAGGGAGTGGGAGAAGGAGGGGAAAATTTGGAACACAAGGCTATGCAAGGATCAATGCTGAAAAATTATCCGTGTATATGTTCAGAAAATAAAAAGCTTTAAAATAAAATTTAAAAAGACAGAAAAATGAAAACAAACAAAAAAGCCAGTGTGTTTATAAAAGATCTTTCCGGTTTTCAGGACAAATATCTATCCATTCTTCCATACTCTCTTGCCTGGCATATAGTAGATTCTGACAAATACATATTGATCGATTTGGGGCTCTAGGTTCAAACCACACCTATGACATTTATTACTCACAGAGGCTTGGGCAAGTAACACTCTCCCCTGGCTTAATTTCCTTATCTGTAAAATTAATGGATTTGTACTAAATGATCTCTGAAGTTTCTTTTTGCTTTAAATTTATGTGGATGTGAGGGGTAAAAGGGAAGGAAGAAGGGGGAGAGAGAGGAAAAAAGAAAGAAGGAAAGAAAGAAGGGGGGGAAAGGGAGGAAACTAGCACAAACTTGGAGCTTGGCATTGTGCAGAATAGGAAACTAACATCAACATCTCTCCTTCCCCAAATAATTCTTCCTTTTAAAGAGTACAATGACCTTTTAACTAGTGGTCTAGTGAACTGATACTAGTAGTACGATTATATATGGATTTAAGGTCTGCCCAATATTTTACAGTGTTATCTCTCTCAATTATCACAACAATCCTGGGAGACTGATACTATTTTCTCCTTATTTTAGAAATGGGGAAGTTAGGAAAAAATGAGACACAGAAAAATTATTGCACCTGCCCACAAATAGTAGTAGTAGTAGTAGTAGCATCTTTTCATTAATAAAATATTTTAAATAATGATTTTTAAAATAACTTCCATAAATTTAGTGGCAGCTTTAATTGTATTTTACTAATGATAAAATTGAAATAATAATAATACCTCAGGGAATTATAAATCGCTTTTGAGTTTGCAAAGCACAGTGTGTACATTCGATTCTCTCAACAAACCTGTGAAGGAGATTCTACAGTTTTGATTATCCCCCATATTACAGATTTGTAAAATGAGGCTAGTCGATGTAAAAGCAGTACAATTCCAACCCGTTTCTCCTTGACTGGACTTACATGACTGTTTCCAGTGGTTCTTTTTTTTCTTCTTTTGGTCTCCAAAAGACACTTTTAAGTTTTCGTGCAATGGCTTTAATTTAGAAAGACCCTTTAATAAGAAAGACCCTCTCCATTGCAATGGCTACACCAACAGCCAGCAATCCAGAGTCCACCTGTTGGGGAAGATGGAGGTGGAAACTGAGGGTCAGAAAAGGTGTTGGGGGGGGGGGGTGATTTAGTACTTACCAGCCATTGGCAGAAGCGAGAATACTCCGGGGCCACCTCCTAAAGAAGGGTCCTTCCAGGTCTGGATCCATGATGCCATTTCTTAGAACCTCCTTGAATTCTGTCCTAAACACCGACAGTGGGCAGGGCTGCCACAATTTCCCGTGAGCCTCTCCCTCTTGTATTGTAACCTTCCTCCCCACTCCCTCCCCCCTCCCCTTCCCCCCCCCCCCAGCCCAGCCGCCCAGAGCCAAAGGAGTTTATTTGTTCAGGATTTCTCTAATAGCCCAACCCAGCTATTTTGGTGGTACCCCGAGATAGCAGCGAGAGCAGTCCCAGCCCCCCTGGGCAACTCTGTCAGCGCCATCAGCCCACACCGAGGCTTCCAAGACGGGCTGGAATTTTAATTGAAATGGATGCTAGACGAGTTGGATGAGCAGATAAGAAGCTAGCTGCGCTCAGAACTGCAAGCTGGGGCCTCTCGCCTCCCAGGGAGAAACAACACAGTAACTCCCGCCACCTGAGCTAGAAACCCTAACCCTAAATGCGCGTTCTGGGGGCCAAGCGGCCCAGCTGGCGCAGGAGCCTAAGGCCCAGGGGCTTCCTCTGCCACTTTATACAATACACTCCAGGTCAAAGAATAAAATGGGGGAGGCAGGAGGCTCAAGCGCTCTCCGCCTTCATGGCTAAAGGCGGTGAAAAAGCAATTGCCAGAAGGGCGATAAGTGACTACTCTTCCCCTACCCACAGATCCCCTCGCACCTCAAGCGTCCCCAGGATCTCAGCAGCAGGGGAACAAATAATATCGAGTCCCCCCGAGTTTGGAGTCAACTCTCCAAAAGAGTTCAAAATTTTCTCATCCATAAAATGAGCTGGAGAAAGAAAGGGTAAATCATTCCAGTATCTTTACCAAAAACAAAACAAAACAAGTGACCTCACAGAGTCAGAAATGACTAAAAATGACAACCTCAGGTGAAGTCATGAAAAACATATTTTCATATTAGTCATGTTGCAAGAGAAAACATAAATCCTCTTCCCCCAAAAAAAAGAAAACTAGAAAAATAAAGAAAAAATTTTAGAAGGTATCGTCCATCTGCATCCGAGTTCATCAATCCTTTTTCTAGAGGTAGAGAGCATTTTTCATCCTGGTACTTTTGGAATTGTCTTGATCAGAATACCTAAGTCTTTCACAACTGATCATCCTTACAATATTGCTGTTACTATGTACAATGATCTCCTGGTTCTGCTCACTTCACTTTGCATCAGTTCATATTATTTTTTCTGAAATCACCCTCCTCATCATTTCTTATAGCAAAATAGTATTCCATCACAATCATATACCAAACTTGTTCAGTCAATCCCCAATTGATGGGCATCCCCTCAGTTTCCAATTCTTTGCCACCACAAAAAGAACTGCTATAAATATTTTTGTACATGTTGATACTTTTCTCTTTTTAAAGATTTCTTTGGGATGCAGACATAATAATGGTATTATTGAGTCAAAGAATTTTATATAGTTTATAAGTCTTTGGGCATAATTCCAAATTGTTCTCTGGAATGAGCATATCGATTCACAAGTCCATCAACGATGCATAAGTGTCCCAATTTTTTCATATCCCCTCCAACATTTGTCATTTTCTTTTTCTGTAACTTTAGTCAATTGGACAAATCTGAAGTGATACCTCAGAGTTGTTCTAATGTGCATTTCTCTAGTGATTATTTTTATGTAATAATTGATTTTTTATGTAATTTAAACGTTTTTATGTAATTATTGATCATTGAATTTTGACTTCTGAAAAGTCTGTCCATATAATTTGACCACTTATCAAAGAGGAAATGGTTCTTATTTTAATAAGTTTATCTCAGTTCTTTATATATGTGAAAAATAAGGCCTTCATCAAAAAAACTTGCTGTACAGTTTTTCCTGGTTTCTTGTTTTTCCTTCTCATTTTGGCTGCATGCATTATGTTTGTGAAAAGAGGTTTTCATTTTGTATAATAAAAAGTATCAGTTTTAATTCTTATGCTCCTGTTACAATAAAAATATCAATTAGCTTAAATAAGATTTCTTGCTCATTGGCTTAGCTATATTAATGGAATATTTTAAATTATCAGGTTACTCACATCATCAGACAGAAACAGGGAGTTTCCAAAAAGGGGCTAGTTTCTAATAAATAAAAATGTTCATCCCTGTTAATGGAGAGAATCAATGACATTAAAGGTGATGTATTGACTCTTGAATGAATGGTTTTTAAGTGAGGCAAAGTTGCACAAAGTCATCACTCTTACTCTCTCTTCTTTCATATTAGTCCAGTGCCAAAACAAAAGTCAGAATGACTAGTGATGTCCCAGAATACAAGTGATGACCTTGGCATCTTTGTTGTTTAATTAAACTCTAACCACTTCACAATGCCTGTTCAGTCACCTTCATGGCTGCTGTAATAAGTTCTTCTCACCCACCCGTTGGTGGGCAGAGGGTCTTCATACGTTTGGCACAAACAAATTTTGGTAAAAAGCAATTTTTTGTCATATAGTGACTCCTTATTCCAAAAGCTTGAATCTTTGAGTATATCAAGCACTAGATTATTATGGTCGTTTTCTACAGTGCATTGTGTAACTAATGTATTTTTACTTAGCTGCCATTCTATTTCTTGACCAGTACCAGATTGTTCTCATGATTAGTGCTTTGTAGTATACTGAGAAATCTGAAATTGTTAGATCACCTTTCTTCCCAAATTTTTCATTAATTTGTTCGACATTTTTGAACTTCTGTTCTTTCAGATGAATTTGTATTAATTTCTATAATATGATTCTTTGATAGTCTGATTGGAATGGCACTGAATGAGTAAATTAATTTAGGTAGAGCTGTCATTTGTATTATATTGGCTCAGACTATCCATGGGCAATTACTATTTCTCCAATTGTTTAGCTCTGTCTTTATTTGTGTGACAAGTGTTTTATAATTGTACTTGATAAGTGTTTTATAATTGTACTTCTATAATCCCAGATTTTGTCTTGCTGAGTAGATTCAAATATTTTATATTGTTTGCAATTTTTGTCAATACAATTTCTTTCTATCTCTTGCTGCAGATTTTATGGGTCGTATATTAAACGCTGATAAATGTGAGTTTATTTTCGTGAGCAAGAACTCCTTTGGACTTGGGAGGGGTGAAGTTAAAAGTCCATTTTATTACACAACCAAAGTGGCAGGTAGTCTATAGAATAGGCACACTGGGAAACAAGAGACATGTCTTTCTCTACCTGGTCTCTCGAAACTCAACTCCCTCGCGTGAATCCCCGTGAACCGGGTACTACAGAGGCCACAGCCTATTCCGGAGCGTGAGTGTGAGTCTCTAACTCTGATTACATTTTCCCTCCATTGGCAAGTCTGAGTCTCCACCCAGGATTATATTTTATAATATGTTTCTTATTCCAATTTATGGCTTCCCTTTATAAATTTTGTTTTTTGTTCCACTTTAGGAAGTCTCTAGAGCATAGGAACTTTTGGTTTTGTACTATCCAATGTCTACCATAGTGCCCGGTACATCGAAAGCGTTTAATAAATGCTCGTAGATTTAATTATCTCTTTTTTACTTATGAGAAAAGTGAGACTCAGAAAGATGGAGGATTTCATCCCGTTGCCCACAACAGCAGAATTCGAATCTTGGTCTCCTGCTTTTCCAGGGCGGGGTGTGTGTCCGCTCTGACCCGGATGAGGGCATGAAGCCGAGGGAGAGAGGACCACATAGGAACTTTTCTGGAGGCTGAGGCCAGAAGCTGCCCCCCAGCCCCAAGCCCTTCACTCAGGCCGGCTGCGGGGATCTCCTTCCCTTCCTAACAGCGGCAGAAGTCTGGCCAGGGCCGCGTCTAAAGGTTTCCGCTCTCCCCCAACCGCTGGCCTTCGGGGTCTCTCGGAGCGCCGCCAAACCTCTCCCCCTCCCCGCCCCAGTCTGTCTGGGCCCGAAAGCCCCAGCCCCGGCGGCCGGCAGGCCTTATCTCGGAAATCCGGGGGCTAATGGGAGGCTAATGGATGCTAATCGCCCAGATTGGTTTTACTGCCTCGGCTCCCTCTTTCCCGTCCCCTCCCCCACGCAGCATTCCCCAGAAGCCGAGGAAAAGCGCCTTTTTGCCAGGTTTGCTCCCAGGCCCGGGGCGGCCTGGGGCCGGAGCGCCTCTCCCCCTGCGGGGCCTCGGGCTGGAGGCCAGAGTCACAGGCGGATGTTTTAGAATCTCGTGGTCCTGGAGGGCAAAACTAGCAGCGCAAGTGGAGGACTCCCGGTGTGGGGAACTCTGGTGGGCCCCAAGCAGAGGCTGTCCGACCTCTGGGCACGGGTGGGCACGGGATACCAGGGAGGAAAGGGCCCAGATGGTCCCTGGCAGCCCCTGCGGCGAAGATGCTGCGACCCTTCGGGCAGTGCGCCCCAGGTGGAGGATCCGAATCCTTGGCTTCCACACCTGGGCTTCTCCCTCCGGAGCCCGACTCTCCCAGCCCCACTCCGCCCTCAATCCGTCACCTGCGGTTTCTCTCTGTGATTTGGGACTAGTCCCTTCTAAAGAGGGGGGGCCTCCCAGCCGCTAAAGGAAAGAGGAAGAGCCCCGGATACCAGGAGACCCCTACAAGTCACCATTCTACAAGCGGGTTCGCTGACAGAGGACACGGAGAGAGGAGGAGGAAGAGACACAGAGATAGGGAGGCCACAAGAAATTGTTTAAAAAGAAACGAATACAGAAAGGAACAAAGAAAAGGAGACGGGGAGATGAAAGCAGACAGACAGAAAGGGATTTCTCAGGCCAAACAGAAGTGCTAATGACAGTGTAAGCCATTGTCTCCAGGAGGATCCGCAGAAAGCTGTAACCCAACACGGTTTGGGGTTTGTTTGTTTGTGTTTTTTCCCCCATAGCTGGTGCCCCCTGCCTTCTAGCACTTGACCTCTGAAAAGAAGATGGACTGAAACTCATATCTTTGTCTCTCCCTTTGAGACGTCCAAAGAAATCTCTTTAGGGACTTCACATATAATTGAAGCTCTGTTTAAACAAAAGATTTAAAAATAGAAGCAGACTGTTTGTAAAGGAAGAACATTTATAGCAGTCAGTCCTATTAAAAGCTCTATCGTAGTCATATTAAGATGCTCCAAATAAGCGAAGAAATAAAAATTAAGGCAACTAAGATTCCACCTCTCCCACATCAGATCGACAAAGAGAAAACGACATGCTGGAGAGGCTGGGGTACAACGGGCCCATTAATCAATGCAGGTAGACCTGAGGATTAGTTGGTATGGAACTCTGCCCCCAAAGTCACTAAACTGGATGTACCTTTTGATCCATGAATCTACTACTAGACCTATGCCCCAAAGAGATCAATGAAAGAGATAAAAGATGTACGGATATATTCATAACAACTATTTTGTGGTGAAAAACAGCTGGATAATAAGAGGATGCCCATCGATTGAAGAATGACTGGACTGATTGGGGTATAAAAATGTGATGGAATATCATGCTGCATAAAAAAAATGCTGAAAAGAGAAGTGCCCGAGAAAACTTGTAAGATTTGTATGAACTGATGCAAAGTGGAGTGAACAAAAATAGGAGAATAATTACACACACACACACACACACACAAAAAAAAAAAAAAAAAAAAAACACTGCCAAGACAAACTCATAAGTCCTAAACATTCTGATTATTTCAGTGATCGGACATAATTTCCTGAAGATTCATAAACTACTTGTCTCCTGACAGAGAGGTGAGGGACTCAAGATTCAGAATAAGACATATAATATTAGACCAATTGAGGAATTTGAATTGCTTGATTGTGGATATTTGCGGGGGGAAGGGGAGTTTTTTTTTTTCTTTTCTTTTCTTTCCTTCAATGTGAGGAGAGAGAGGGAGCATAAGCAAAAATAAGTGCTTGTTAATTGGAAAAAACAAAAAGCAAATTTGAAAGACCTCAGGTTATATCCTTGTCACATGACATCCTTGAAGAAGCTTCCCCTGACTCTGGTGCCCATAAATGATCCTTCCCTCTTTTAAACTTCAACGTTTCTGCTCTGTATAGCAAATTATCACGTGAGGATTTACGAATTCAATTCAGTTCAAAAAGGTTTCTCGAACTTATATCAGATGTATTTTCCGTGAATTAAGTTCAGAACTTGGAATAAAAAAGGACTGGATCAAATCTATTTGTAACATTTATTATGATTTAAATGAGCCACTTAATTTTATTGAACCTTAGTTTATATACCTAAACGCGAATAAAATATTCACATTGACTAACTCCCTCAGAGCATTTTGAGCTTCTAATAAGATCACATATTCCCTCGTTGTCGATCTCCTTCTCTTTCCCAACTACCCCCCATTCACAAGCATCATCCATATGCATCTAACAAGAAATGATACCCGAGTCAAGATTTTCAGAGTCTAAATTGGCAGCGAGCGGCTGTGCCCCATCAGAACCGAAATTAAGCGGTAACTGGAGACCCTCCTCATTAGAAACTAGCCAGCAAGTGACAAATGGCTGTCACTGTCTCTATCACAACTGTGGTTGTCATAGGGAAAACAATTCACCTCAAGGTATCCTGATGCTCGGGGAGTGATGGGGAAAAGAGGCAGAAGGAAGACACCCAATTTTGCGGAGAGAACAAAGATAGTTCTTTGCAAAAGTGAAGGGAATTTTAGCCTGTTTATCGAATACAACTTTAAAGCACAAACGAAACATTTTTAATTTATTAGATGTTTTAAAGAACTAAATACTAATTTTCAAGGCGTTAGGGAGTGCCTGGGAACCCCTGGTGCACACTGAACTAACAACAACGAGAAGAGATTAGCAGAGACGTTAAAATAACTAATTTCCAAGCATTTATTGAGCACCCTAAATTCTCGACACTAAGCCAAGTTCTGGGGAGTCCAAAAAAAAAAAAAAGCAAAGAGTTGTTTCCATTCTCTCAGGGGAAGCGCCACGAAAATGTGTAGATCTAGCCTAATTTTATTACATAAATAAACGTTCATGAAATCGAAGGAGTTTGTTCGGGCGGGAGGGCTAGAAATCCGGGGAGAGAGAAATCAGATTTGTGAGAATCCCACAAAATAACAACGAGAAAAAGTAAGAGAGAAAGAAGCGAGAAAGAGGGTAGATGAGGAAAATCAGGAAAAGGTCTGAAGGAGGAGGACAGGAGGCATCGGGCGAAAGGGTGAGAAGGTGCCTCTGCCGGGTGCTGCGATGGGCTGCCTCCTCACATGCCCATGTAGCGAGGATTCCCAAAGGAAGTACACTGACTACTGGCAGACACTGTGGTACCGACTGGCGGCAACACAGCGGCAGCTGAGACCCGCCCTGCCCCCCCCCCCCCCATTAGGGAGGGCTCCTTTACCTCTGGCTAATTGGGAGAGTTATGATTCTGTTAATTTTTGTAATCAAATATTTAACATGTATAGGACTGCTTGCCATCTGGGAGAGGGGGTGGAGGGAGGGAGGGGAAAAGTTGGAACAGAAGTGAGTGCAAGGGATAATGCTGTAAAAAATTATCCAGGTATGGGTTCGGTCAATAAAAAGTTATAATTATTTTTTAAAAAAAATTTTGTAGTCGAGCCGGAGGTCCGGGCAGATGGCTGTAATTGGATTTCCCAATGTTTTAAGAGAGAAAGACAACCATTTCTGCCTTTTGAAGTCTGTTTCCAACTTCCAGCAGATGCTTATTCAAAGAAGTGGGAATGGGGAGGGGGAGAAAAAGAGGGAGGGGGCAGCTAGGCTGCGCAGTGGATAGCGTACCGGCTCTAAATTCTGGAGGAGCAGAGTTCAAACTCAGCTTCAGACATAATAACACTCACTGGGTGATCCTGGGTAAGTCACTTAACCCTAGTTACTTCAAAACAAACAAAGGCCCGCCACGCTCCAAGTGGGCTTGCTGGGACACTTCTCTGCCTTTGTCTGCTTCTGCTCATTTTCCCTTCTCAGCTGAGAGGAGTTGGACCCTAGGGCTTTCTTTGCAAAGTGCTCTTCCTTTACTTCGAGGAGACGAGAACCGAACCGGAAGCCGAGGTCCCCAGAATTTTCGTGCTGATTCACGCCTCAACTCTGTGCCACAGTTTTCCTCTCCCCAGCCGCCCTCTTCAATAAAGCAGAACGTGGAAAGGTGAGCAAAAGGTAGGATGGCTCTAAGCGGGACTGATTGCATTGAAACCCAATTTAGTACCCCCTTTCCCTAAACTTCAGCCCTTCTTGTTCTCTTTCTGGAAGCCCAGCCGAACTGGCTAACCCTAATAGGCTGGCACCTCCTCAGACTTCCTAGATCACTTAGGCTCGCGCTGGATTTATGCAGATAGGATCTTTCCCACGCCATCTCATTCCCAGGTTTGAGAACTGAGGGCCTGTCGAGGGTCCAAGCATTTCAAAGGGTGATACAGTATTCCCTGTTCCAGAGGGGCCACTGGAGGGTTCAGGATGGAAGAGGACAGAGGCGGGGGAATACAGAGCTGGAAAGGGGAGGGGAAGCGAAGTGGCTTCAGGCAGGAAGGGAAAGCTTAGATTCACGTGGTGTCAGGGGGAGCCAATAGGACTGGCAGCCTCCCCGTTCCCAGCCCCTGGTCCCCCTAAGCCGGTGGAGACGCCTCCGAGGCTGTATGGGAGGGGTCGGGCCACTAGGTGCCTCTCGCCGAGCTGGAAGTGACAGGCTATCCCGGGGCCGAAGTGGGCCACGCTTGCCAGGCAAGGAGCACCCGGGACAGCTGCGGGCCGGGCCGGGGTTCCCTTCACGCGCTGCAGCCAGGATGCTGTCTAGCCCCATAACGTCGACGCCTTTCTCAGTCCGAGATATCCTGCGTCGGGAACAGGAGCAGCGCTGGCCGCCGCCCAACTGGGCTGTAGTCTGTGGCTCCCACGCGGGCAGGGCGCAGGAATTGCAGCTGTCTCCCGAGGCACAGGGCCCACCCAGAAGCCCCAGGGCTGCCCCCTCCAGTCACGGGCCTCCAGCTCCTGGCAGCTGCTGGCCCAGCGCCACCGCCAAGGAAGAGTTCGAGGTCTTGGAGAGCTGCTGTGATTCAGTCCTTGAGGTGACCACGGAACCAGCGGGCATGACAAGTGAGTAAGAGCCGCGCAACTCACTCTGGGAAGGAGAGCCCGAGCGGGCCGCTCCAGCTTGCCTAGAATGCTTTGTCCTTTTTTTCCCCTCTGCACCCACGAGACCACGCACCCTCTCCCTGCCTCGGTGATACAGTTCCAGCCTCAGAGTCAGTGCCCCGAGCCGCCAGGACTGTACCTTGCAGCTCAGTCCGCAAGACGTGCCCACGTAGGCCATCCTCAGGTAGCCAGCTCCCCTCCCCATCTGCATCAAACCCTTCCCATTCATCACCTTTCCGTGAAATAAACCCAGCGTCATTATCTACTCACTTACGGCCGCCTTAGCTCACTGCCCACCGAAAGCCACCTCCCATCAGGACATAAGAGCCCAACAAAACCAAACAAAGACAAACCAAATCCAGAACTCCCGGAGTGAGTAGGAGAGGAGACATGCTCTGGCCCTATTTACTACCCTTATGTTCTTGAGTAAATCACTTCACCTTTCTGAAACTCAGTTTCCTAATCTGTAAAATAGAGCCTTTGGCCTAGATGAGGTCTGGACTCCGTTCCAGCTCTGGTAAGATGCAAAGGGAAGCAGCAGTGCAAAAAGCGCTTGAAATTGGCCGGCGGAGTGGGGAGGGCGGAGGAAACTTGGATTTCAGTTCAGGCTTTGCTACGGAGCCGCAGATTAGCCTTAGTTTCCTAGTCTCTCCCCGTCCCGCTTTCTTCATCTGTAAAATGAAGCGAAGGATGGCATCTTTCCTGTCTCGGGGGGAGGCTGTTTGAAAGATACAACGGGAGCGTTTGGGGAAAATTTATAGCGCCGAGCTAGTGAACTATCCACTATTCCGCAACTTTTCCTTTCTTCAGGTTCCTATACTCTTCCTCTACTCTCCCACCCACCCGCCAGTCCTAATCACTTTCATGCTCTTCTGGGCCTCAGTTTTCTCATCTGTTGAAAGAAAGAAGGAAAGAGAAGGGAGGAAGGAAGGAAGGAAGGAAAGAAGGAAGGAAGGAAGGAAGGAAGGAAGGAAGGAAGGAAGGAAAAGGAAGGAAGGAAGAAAGGAAGGAAGGGAAGGAAAGGAAAGGAAAGGAAAGGAAAGGAAAGGAAAGGAAAAAAGAAAAGAAAAAAGAAGGGGAAAGGAAAAACAAAAAGAAAAAGAAAGGGGGAAAGGAAAAAATAAAAGAAAAGGGGGAAAGAAGAAAGAAAGGAAAAAAGAAGGGAGGAAAGGAAAAAGAAAAAACAAAAAGGAAGGAAGAAGGGAAAAAGGAAAGATGGAAGGGAAGTAGGAAAAAGAAAGGAAAGGAAATAAGGAAGAAAGAAAAGAAAAAAGGGGGAAAGAAAAGGAAAAAAAGAAGAAAGCAGGAAGAAAGGAAGGAAGGGTCAGATGATTTCTAAGGTTCCCCACCCCCAGCATTAAATTCCCCCATAACTCAGTATGACTTAGGGTCTAGCCCCTTATAGCCGATCTCTGAATGAGCTCCAGGTCCCAGTTTCCTTCTGGACAGCAGAGACGTTACCCAGTCTCCCTGGCAGCCAGAGGCAGGAGAGTCTAAACAACTGGGGGTAGAAGTCTCTAGGAATCAATCTCGGGCTTCCTGATTCCAAGGGAAAAGCTCTCTCGATTGGGAGATTGCTGACGAGTGAAATGAGTTGAATCCCAAAGTGACAATTACTAGTTACAAGAATCTGGCAAGTCCCCCTAATTCTATTTTATTCTGTTCACAAAATGGGAATAATAATACTAGAACTTCCGCCATCCCAACAAGACTATGGGGAGTGAAGTGCTTCGTAAATCTCTAAAAGAGCCGAGCAAAAACGTTGTCGATATTATTTGCAAAAGGCAAAGAGCCCAAGGCTCTGGGATGCTTCTGACGGTCAAGTTCTGAACATGGGTGGAGAATCGCCAGGCTAAAGGACCAGCTGGGGTCGGGTGGGGAGGTCCCAGCCAGGCAATTCTCGGGCAATCCCGTCTCTCCTGGACTGAGGAGGGATTTCCAGATGTTCCAGAATCTCCAGGTGTTTTGACTGCAGGTCGTTGGACGTTGAACGACCAGGAAAAGGGAATAGAAGTGAAAGGATTCCCGCGGGACACCGGAACAGAGGGGCGCTGGTCTGGGTCTTTGCCCAGTGTTTACTCCAGATATGAAACCATTTGATTGAAAAATTTCCCCTTAGAGAAGTCTAACTACTGTGTGAAATGTACTAATAAAACTAAAAATAGTCCGCGCCAGGTAATCAAAGGGCCAGAGCGCACGAGATCTCTGGCTTGCCTTCTTGTCCAGTTCAAGAAGGGCCGAAGAGGGCAACAACGGGCAGGGAAAAAGACTCCTCTTTCCAACCCTCCAAAGCACCAGCATTGGAGAGACGCCTGGAGCCTGGGAGTTCTCGAAGTTGACAAGGTGAGGAAACTGGCTCACTGAGAAGTGAAGAAACCGGCCGAGATCACACAGCCAAAGACCAAGACGATTAGCCGCTTCTTTTCCACCTTGGCCTATACTCTCTATTGGTCCTAAATTTTGCCACAATTGCTTAAGAACACAGGCTCACGAATATCGCCCTGTAAACATTGGTGTCTCTGCGCCTTTCTCCCCAGTCTTGGGAGGAAGCTAGATCAGACTGGAACCCCAGCCTCAGCTTGAGCTTTTTCCTCTCCCATTCTTTGAAGCTGGGCCCTGACTCTTGAAGATCAGGAGAAAAGGGTAGAGGAACTTTAGAGGCTCCTTAGAATCAGGTGTGTGCACCTGTGTGTGCACTCTAATACGAAGAGAGAGAAAGAAGGGAGGCAGGTAGAGAGAATGAAGAGATAGAAGAAAGAAACAGAAAAAAGGGAGGAAGCGACAGAGATTGAGGCAAAAACAGAAAGGCAAAGAGACAGACTGATACAGATAGAGAAACAGATGTAGACAGAATACAAAGAAAGTGGAAAGAAAAAATAGAGAGGAGAAAGAGGAGAGAGAGAGAGAGAGAGAGAGAGAGAGAGAGAGAGAGAGAGAGAGAGAGAGAATGAGAACCAGCTTCTACAATGGGTTATTTCTTAGTCCTATCTCAACACTGGAAGCATCACCTTAACATTTGTGCAGCAGATACGACAAAGCTCAAGAAATTTGTAGTACCTCCCTGGAAATGTACTGTGTTCGGGGACCCAGGAGCAGTCTCACCACACTAAGAGGTCAGTTATCAGAGGCTGACTGCCCATTTTAACCCGACAACTCATGAAATTTGAGAGCGTTAGGCACCTACCCTAGCTGTCGGAGCCCCCTCCAGGACAAAGCAGGAGTCTTAGATAAGGAATACACAGTGAAGGCCGACTTCAAGGCAGAGACTCAGAGGGTCATTAACAGAATGATAATAGCTCGTGCCTAGGAGGCCACTTTTACAAAGTGCCTTCCTCACTGCAATCCCGTGGCCGGGGAAGTATTATTGTCTCCATTTTGTTTCTAGAGAAACAGGTGAATCCATCGTCCGTCTAGCTCAGGATCACACAGCCTGTGGTATGTTGGCTTTGTAACCTGAATTCAAAACGCATTTGAGCACCTCCTGCCGAGGCAGTCTAGAACTAGTTAGTCGCTAGATGGTGCAGCAGATAGCGCACCGCTCCTGAAGCCAGCGGGACCTAAGTTTAAAACTAGACCCACACACTTAACACTTAACAGGTTCTGGTCCCAAAACTCTGACTCTATTCCTCTATCTTTTAAACATATTGATTTTTCAATAAACAAGCACTTTATTCTATTTCCTCTATCTTTGGGGGAAAAGAAAAAGGAAAAACAAAATCTTCCTAACAATATGCAGTCGAATCAAACGAATCTCCTCATCCAATACTCTTAATCGTCTCGATGGAAGAGATCTTAATGTGATCTATTTCAACTGTCTCATTTACGGAATTACGCAAGGGAAAACTGAGGCACAGAGGTAAAGGGAATTGCCCCAGATCAAAGAGCATAGTAAGCTGATGTTCCTATGGGAATTTAAGAGTTAGAAAGCAAATTATGTATGTTCCTGAAGTAAGTACTATAGAAGTCATCCCCACTGTACAGATGAGTAAACTGAAGCGTAGAGAAAAGTTAAGTCTGGCCCGGGTCCGATAAGTATGAGTGACCCAGCAGAAGTTCAATGCACCCACTTTTTGACTTCGGGTATAATACCTTTTCCACTACTTTCAAATTCCCTCTAAGAGAAAGAATTCGAATTCAGATCCTCTATCTCTAAATCTGGCTGCCCCGGGCGGGGGGGGGGGGGGGGGGGGGGGGGGGAGCGAGCGTCCTTGGAAATAAAAGCACCCGGGCTCCCCAGACGCGGGGATGGAAGGGATTGGACTGCTCATGCTCTTCTCTCCGTCTCGGTTCTGTCTCGTTTGCTTGTAGGGCAAGTTCCGGGCGGAGATAGGGAATCGGAGGACGGAGTCAGCAGCAGCACGGGCTGTCCCGGAGGTCCCTTCGCCGAGCGCTCCAAGGCTCGTCCGAGACGGAAGCCCCGCGTCCTCTTCTCGCAGGCGCAGGTGTTGGAACTGGAGCGACGCTTCCGGCAGCAGAGGTACCTGTCGGCGCCCGAGCGCGAACACCTGGCCCGCGCGCTGCAGCTCACCTCCACGCAGGTGAAGATCTGGTTTCAAAACCGCAGGTACAAGTGCAAGAGGCAGCGGCAGGACGCGTCCCTGGAGCTGGCTGGCCAGCCGCTCCCGCCCCCGCCGCTGTCCGCGCGCAGGGTGGCGGTGCCGGTGCTGGTCCGAGACGGCAGACCCTGTGTCCGAGCGGGAGGCCAGCCCTACCTGGCTCCGCCCTATGCACCCTACGCGTGCTACGGCACCCCTTACAGCGCCGGGCCCGCCGCCGGCTACCAAGCCGCGGGCTCCGGGGCGAAGCTGAGCTTCGGCGGGGCGGATCTGGCGGCCCAGAGCTCCCTAACACAAGCACCAGGCGCGCTTCAGGGCGTCAGGGCCTGGTGAGGCGCCCATGGCTGCCCCCCACCCCCAGACTGTTCTGCGAAGAGGGGCCGCTGCTCCCCACCGTCTCCCCCTTTCTGACGTTGTATAGAAGCAGCCTCCCCCACTGCATCCCCGACAACCCCGCTTCCAAGAGGCTTGGTCCATTCCATTCTTCCTTAATGTTCATTTCTTGACTTTGTGGTCAGATAAAACGCACCCCGGGGTTTTTTTTTAAGCCAAAAGACGCCTTGGGGATCGACTTCGAATCTCTCCTTTTGCAGCAGAGAGAGAAGGAGGCCTAGAGGAGGAGAATGACTTGTCCAAATTCTCTTGGCAGAGCGCAGAAAGCTTCCTCCTCTTACCCTAGAATAAGCAATGCCCAAAGAGTCTGATGCTTCCTATGAGCAAGTTTCATTGTGTTCGTTCATTCAGCCCGCGTTATTTAATTCCCTACTATGTGCAATTTGCCTCTTCCTCGCCTCAGCCCCCAAGCTCCCCACCCCCAAGCCAGGGCAGACATTCTCCCAATGGGTAAGTGCCCACTCCTCTCTTCCTTCACACAAGTAAGGCTGATGTCAAGGCCGCTCGTGGCTGTGGGGGAAAACCGGTCTGTTTGGAACCAGAGGCCGGTAGTTGCTCTGCTGTTTCTCACCTGTGTGACTTTGCGATAATCACATCCGCTCCGTGGGCCTTGGTTTCCTCATCGATAAAAAATATAGGTAGAGGGCTGGACTGATCTCTAATAATGCAACAGCCCGAGGTCTCGCTGCTCACCTGATAAGCTTCACTGCCTGCTCCTCGGGATGAGTTGGATCCATCCCTGAATAATCACTGCTGACTGTCAGATGCACTTTTAGATAGCGCTCAGGTGTACCACACGCTTTCCCAACTCAACCTCCTGGTGGGGGAGTTAGTCCGATCCCTATTTTACCCGTGAGGCAACTCCGAGGTGAAGAGACCTGTCATGGTCACAAAGCTAGTGACTGTCAGAGGTGGAAACGAAACCAGGCTTTCCTGCCTCCTAGTCCAAACTTCTCCCAATGCGCCCTGCTGCTCTGTGGCATCGGTCCCAAAGTCCTTTTGGGAACAATGCAAAATTTGAAATGGATTCTCTAGATCTCCCAATGTAATATTAATGTGGAAAAGGTAGAATCGAAGAAGGCAGAAGGGAAAGTAGAGGACAGGCTTCTTTAGGACCATGGAGCAGCCCTCGGTGATGGAGTCGAGGACCGAACCTCCTCCCCCGGTCCGTCCCCCTACGTCAGGTACCTCGAAGAGACAGCGTTTCATTAGTAACTGCCAACCTCATTTTATTTCCAATGTTATATCCCTAGGAAAGAGATTCCTTTCTCGTTTATCTACTCTCCCTTTCCTCCTTCTCCTGTAAATTACAGGAGGTTTTCATTATTATTATTATTTTAAGGGAAATCTATACACAGTTTTGTGTGGAAACTACTAAAAGCTTTCACTTCCTTCCCCCGCAATCTACCACTTATAAATAAGCATTTTAAAGGAGGGAGGGCTGAAATTTAAAGATTGAAATCGAGGAATTCTCAGTCCCCAGATGCAATATCTGAAGGCAAAGGCAAAGATAACGCAGCCTCTGAAGTCATTTTATCTAATCCCTTCTCTACCATTTTATCCCAAACGTTTCTTTCAGTCCATAAAAAAGATTCTAATTTTCATACTAAGACATAGGTGAAGTCATATGTGTCATCTGGTGACTGATAAATAAACAAAGACTTCCTGGCATGACCATGGTTCCCCAGACAATTCCCTGAGATCAAGATGCTGAGAGATGTTTAGACTGAAAGAGATGAAATCAAATATAAACACACACACACACATGCAAACAAAACTCTCTCTCTCTTTCTCTCTCTCTCTCTCTCATTGTGTGTGTGTGTGTGTGTGCGCGCGCGCGCGCGTGTGTGTGTGTTCAGGGCTCAGTTGGGAAATGTTCTTTTGGTAAACTTGAGAAAAATCCTGTCCTGATGTTTTTCTCCCATTTGTTTTTGAATCAATAAATGTCTTGTGTTTCATCACTGGCCATTCACTTCTCTTAAGTAAAACTTGACTATATCCTCATGTGTCAGTGTTATAACAATTCGGTCTCTTTGGATTCCAGGAGAATAAAGGGCATTTGATTCTCTGTCACTTACTGGAATATGGGAAAGATCTGCAGTTTTCTCTGTGTGGGAGGCTATCTCCACCAATGCTAATAGCAGCAGGTATAGAGTTAGAAAGCAAGTTAGAAATTATCTCCCCAACTTGTTGCCAGAAGTGTAGTACAAAGGATTTGAATCCTAATCTTCCTGATGCCAAGTTGGACAGTGACTTGTATATCTCAACATCAGAGAATTCAAATGGATTTAGAGGCAGAATGTGCAGCATTTCCACACCATAGTTTTCCTCTTTTCTACTTTTTCCCAATGAATCCCCTTTTTATTTGTACAGAACTCCATTTTTTGCTGATATGGGCACATTTCCAAAAATGCTACAATGAATTTTTATTAAAATTCATCTTGTAATTCACATTCTAGTCAACTCTAAATTTGGAAGTCCACATAAATGTCTGTTTACTGTTTGAAATGAAGTCCACATTGGAGTTTAATACATTTCTAGTGAGAAGTTCTTGGATTTGTTTAAATTATTTTTTTTTCTTAGACAGGGAAGCTTCTTGTGATAAAAGGATTGGTCTTGGAATCAGGAGCACCTTCAGTTGACCCTTCATGAGTGTGTGATTCTAGACAAATAAATTTAGCTTCTCAAGTTCCAAGGCTTGTCTGAGGTTGTAAGTTAAAGAGTTGTTCAATGATTGATTTTGGTGGATGAACTTTCCCTACCAGGAGCTCCATATATTGATGAACTCAAAAATCTAGAGAAATTAAAATGGTTTTTAAAAACCCACTTACTTCAGGAAGTGTCTTAAAGGTTAAAAGAGTCCAAGGTGTGCTGTGTCTGTATAGTTTTGCTTCTACTCTTTTGCTATGTTGGACTCTGTGTGACCCCATTTGTCAAGGATACTGAAGTAGTTTGCCATTTCTTTCTCCAATTCATTTTACAGATGAGGAAACTGAGGCAAATGGGTGATGTGACTTGCCCGGGAATACAATGTCTAAGGTGGATTTCAACTCATGAACTCTGATACCAAAGACCAATGTTTTGTCCACTGTGCTACCAACTTGCCCTTTAGAAAGGTCCCTTACCTCTCTGAGCTCCTTTTTCCTTGTCATTGGAAGGGATTTCACTATATTAATGAGATGCTGGTGGATCTGTGAATTGATCCAACTCTTCTGGAAAACACTTTGGAATTATATATTTAAAAATTCCATATCCTCTGACCCTAAGATATCAGTATTAGACCTTTACCCTCAAAGTGATCAAAGACAGGAAAAGATCCTATATAGAGACCTTTATTTATAGCAGCAATTGTGGGGGTGGTAACAAAAATCTGAAAGCAAAGCAAGTACCCAACTATTTGTAACAGTGAAGAAGGCCTCCCTTCGGCTCCAGGTGATGAATGAAGCCCATGTGATCAGACATGGCCAGGACGTTCTTTTGTTTTGCTTGCCTACATTTCTGTTTAAAGGAATCTTTTTTGGTGTTTAAGTGAACAGAAGAATTTGGAGGAAAAAAAAGACATCAATAAAACTTCCATTTAGAATAAAACTATTCATTTAGCTTGTGTAAAACCTGCTGAACTTTGTAATGACAAGATTTGCCTTCAAACTTACATATTGAATCTATGCTTTAAAAGGTGACTTTAATCTTTTTTATCTTTCTTTCTCTCTCATTATTCCTTTCCTTGTAGGATCTGTTCTGCCAAAGTTTCCCAGCCCTGCTGGATGTTTCTCACCTTTGGTTGCACGGTAGAAAAGGTCTACAGTATCATTTTCTTTTTCCCAATTATCACTATAACCAAAATTCATGGCTTTTATGTACAATCCATTTTTTTGTTTTACTATTTATTTAGAAGTACCTCTTTTATTGCTTTTTTATAAATTCAGTATTAAGCACATAGAAAACAATAATCTTGCACTAAAGTGGAAGTTGGGAAAGTGCTTTGTTAATGCTCATGAACTATACTTGCTCATCTGAAAAATGCCTACAAGCCCTCTCCAAGTTTCAGTGTGACCTGACCCATTTTTGTTCAGAAGGAATGAGAGAGACGGAAGGGAATGGGGTTTGAGAAGGGGGAAGGGAAAGAAAGAGCAGAGAAAAAAACTCACTTTCCTGACAGACCTGTTAAGATTACCTTGCAGCACCCTCCCCCAAAATCCTCCTGTCAATTTTCCATCCCTATAATCTCCTTCCCACTGAAATCTGTTCTTTTTGTATGGATATCCTTTCCCGACAACTTCTTATCCTTGTAAGAGATTTCAACAAGCAGCCTCTCCGGAGGTAATCGGTCTTTTATCTTTGGGACTCCACTCAGACCCATCACTCCAGCCACCTCTTAATGTTCACAACCTCCAGAGATGGGAAGTAATTGACCTCTAAAGAAAACAAAAAAGCTCTCAGGAAGATAGCCTCAGTCCTTTCCTGACAGTCCTGAACCTGGGGGTCCATCTAGGGCAGGTGGATAAGTCAATAAAAACTCAGACTTCCTGACTCCCTGTGGCCTCCACTTCCCTTTCTCTTCTCTCTCCCTCTTTCCAGATTCTAAAAGGGTTACTAGCATTTAAAATGATTAAAGTCTTAAGCTGCAATGAACTCAGATATAATAATCAAGTATTAAAATTTGATATTAAAAACCACTTATCTCATTTTGATTGAAGTTCAGATAACAGTCCTGGGATAACTTAATATGCTTTTAAAAATTTCACTCTGACTTTCCATGATCCCATGTGGGGTTTTCTTGGAGAAAATACTAAAGTTATTTGTCATTTCCTTCTCCAGCTCATTTTACAGATGAGGAAACTGAGGCAAACAATGACTTGCCCTTAGTCACAAATCTACTAAATGTTTGAGGCTAGATTTGAACTCACGAAGAGGAGTCTTACCTGACTCACCACCTAACTACTAAGCTACTACTACTACTTTTATATTTAGTGTTCTCTAGCCTATTGCACGGCTAAGTTACATAACTTTGAAAACCATATAATTGAACAAAAGCATTAAGCTGTCAGCTCCTTCTCTGTAGAATCACTGAAAGCATCCTAAGGACAACTTCGTTAACAAACAGGATAACAAAATTAATATGTGATTAAGGCTGATTACATATGACTGTGATACTTTCTTCTAGGTCTCTATATTTGGAAAGGTTTTTTATTCAACAGTTTAGAGATATTGAGTATGTGGCATATGACATATGTCAGTATAATTATAAATATAAATTATATAATTTCTTAAGGTAAGTGTTATAGACTTGTTATTGTGTGTGACGATCTGGCTTCAGTAATGCTCCAGTTCTAGTAGTTTATTGGCTAAGTTCTCCAGGACTTTTAAGATCTGTATTTGTGCTATTATTCCAGAGAGATATTCCATTCTATTCACAATCCATAATTTGTTAAGCCACAAAAAGTGTTCCTATAAATATCTTGGTATCTTTGTATGCTTTCTTATGACTTCTTGGGCTATATACCTACAAATGGAATCTCTGCAGCAAAGAGGCATGGACACAGGCCTTTTGCAGAGTTCCAAATTGATGTACAAAACAATTTCACTGAATTATAACCACCGCCACCCATGCATGGCCTACTGTCTATCTTACCACATTTCATCCAAAATGGATTATTTCTGTATTTTGTCATCACTGTCGATTTGTTGGGTGGCTGAAACTTTAGGGTTTTCTTCATTTGTATTTCTCGGTGATTTGAAGCATTTTTCTTTGTGGTTGTTAGTTATTTGCAATTCTTTTGATAAATCAGTTCACATCTTTTGCTAATATATTACAGAATGGCTTCTGACTATGCACACACATGTACATGTATCTATCCAGATATGTGTGCGTATACATAATATTTGTGTTGTCTATATATTTTGGATACTAATACCAATTTCTGGAGAGCAATTTGACTAACTTATTTATCTATTCCCCAAGTAAGGGGCATTCTCTCACTTTCCAGTTACTTGACAGTACAAAAACAACTGCTACATTTTTGCACATGTGAGTCCTTTTCCCCTTTTAAACTCATCTCTTTGGGATATGGATTCAGTAGAGACACTGCTGGATCAAAGGGTATACACAGTTTGGTTGCCCTTTGGGAATAGGTTCAAATTGTTCCACAGAGTGGTTGGATCAGTTCACAACTCCACTAACAATGCATTAGTGTCCTAATTTTCCCACGTTCCCTCCAACATAAAAGAGGGAGAGGGAGAAAGAGAGAAAGAAATGAGAAAAGAAATGGAGAGAGAGAGAGAGAGAGAGAGAGAGAGAGAGAGAGAGAGAGAAGAAGAAGAAGAAGAAGAAGAAGAAGAAGAAGAAGAAGAAGAAGAAGAAGAAAAGAAGAAGAGGAAGAAGAAGAAGAAGAAGAAACAGGAATAGGAGGAGGAGGAGAAGAAGAAGAAGAAACAGGAATAGGAGGAAGGAAAAGAAAGAAACAGGGAAAAAGGAAAAAAGAAAGAAAAAAGAAAAAAAAAAAGAAAAAAAAAAGAAGAAGGAGGAGGAGGAGGAGGAGGAGGAGGGAGGAGGGGAGGAGGAGGAGGAGGAGGAGGAGGAGGAGGGAGGAGGAGGAGGGGAGGAGGGAGGAGGGAGGAGGAGGAGGAGGAGGAGGAGGAGGAGGAAGGAAAGGAGAAAAGGAAAAAAAGAAAAAAAAAAAAAAGAAAAAAAAAAAAAAAAAAAAAGAAAAAAGAAAAAAAAAAGAAAAAAAAGAAAAAAAAAAAAAAAAAAAAAAAAAAAAAAGAAATAGGAGGAAAGGGAAAGGAGAAAGAAGAAGAAAGTGTAGAAGGAGGAAGAGGAGGAGGAGGAAAAGGAGGAGCAGGAGGAAGAAATGGAATGGCATATACAGAAAGAAGCAGACAGAGAATCCCAAGAGGTTAAGAAGTGCATGACAAAGAAAATCTCAATTGAAAATGTCAGTTGGTCAAAATACACAACTGGCCTCTTAACCAAGTTTCACCCCAACCTGTTCTCATTCTCATTTGATCCATCTTCCCTTCCTCCTAGAGTTCCTAGATTCCTGCCTTTCCAGGAATAAATCTTTAGATGAGAAAGTCTGCCTCTGAATTGTTTTCCACTTCCCAGTTCCCCTCCCCCTCAATTGAGGTAAGGCTTCATGGGAAGTCGCTGAGCCAGCCTCCTCCTAGACCCTCTGTTTAGACTCAGTGGCTGAGCACCCCCACCAGAGAGAAAGATGTGGTCTCTGTGATAGTATCCAGATTCCCCTGTAAGCAAAGCAAAAGTAGGGCCCAGTAATATTTCCCATAATTCCCTAGAGCCCCATTCTATCTCCAATTCCTCTCTGGAAAACTTTAAAATCCCCAGTCTCCACCCTTTCTTTCTTTCTTTTATGATTGTTTCTCTTTTAGCTCTGGGTTACTCTAAACCTCCAAGTCTTGGAGATTGAAAACCTTGCCGAAATTGTCAGGAGACTCATTATATTCATATATTTGAAGGGTTTTCATGTTTAAACAGGATTAGGCTTCACAAATATAAGATTGGTGAAATGATAAAACTGACAGTTTGTTTGGAAAAGATTAGGGAGAGTTAGTATTTGAAAGACTGTCCCACCAAAGAGGGCTTACACTTCATAAGTACATGATTAAACATCCAGGGATCATCAATGTAGGGCTAGAAAGAGTATCACATCCAAGCTTGTCACTTTGGAGAAGAGTTAATGGAATCAAAGAAATTAAATGTCTTTCTCAGAATCCTACCATGGGTATATGCCTGAAGTTGTCACTAGATCTTCCTGACTCCAAGCCAATATCTCTATTCACTATTTTATTTCAAAAGAGAGATGCTTTCTACATCTTATCAGATTTGCAAATATGACAAAAGAGAAAAATGACTAACGTCAAAGGATGCTGAAAAATTAAGGCACTGTTGTAGCTGTGGATCGCTCTAATCATTGTGGAAATCAATTTCTGACAAAAGAGAAAAATGACCAATGTCAGATGCTGGAAAATCAGGGCACTGCTGAAGCTGTGGATTGCCCTAGTCATTGTGGAAATCAATTTGGAACTTTGCCCAGAAAGTTATCAAAGCGTGGTACCCTTTGACTCAACTACTGGCCTTTACCCCCAAAAGTTTAAGGACCAATATGCACAAAATACAGCAGCAAAAGTAGAAATTAAAGGGGTACCAGCTATTTGCAAAATGGCTACACAAATTATATATATATGAGTTAAATGGATAGTTAATAAAAATTATAAAATGGTCACTTCCAAAATAACCAGAACTAGGGAAACTGAGGCAGAGCAAAGAATACAACTAAAAAATTTCCTGCAATTAAAATAACATGGGGGGAGTTGCAAGATAATTATATTTACCCAGGGTCACTTGTGTCTGAAGCAAGATTTGAGCTCAGATGCTGACTTTCCAGCCTGTATTCATTCTATCCACTGTCCCACTTATCCCCTATAATAGTTTGAAGGAAAATAAGTTTGCATATTTTTGAGAAACCAGATCAGTTTTAATGATAAACCAGATGAAGATAAAGCATGGTACCGCCTTCTTGTCAGAAAAATAGTAACTTAATGGTCATGATCAATGTGAGAATGTGTTTTTCGGGACTCTGTATAATTGTGATCAGGGTTCTGTTTTCTTATTTGTTCACAAATGTACATAAATGCAGTGTAGCTAAAAAAGAAAAACTTTTGGCTTTTTAGTGAACTTTAAAGTCAGTATGAATAGTCAAAAGTCAAAAAAATATGAATAGGATGTTAGGGTGTTAAGAGAAGCTGAGTTTTCTGGAATAAGGAAATGCTGATCCCACTGTGCTCTGCCCTCATGAGAACACAGAGAGTCTTGTTCAGTTTGGACACCACTTAGAAAAGAAAAAGATTGATGAGTTCAGAGAACCCATCAGAGGAGGGAAGGGCATTGATACGAATTCTTTGAAGAAACTGTGAATGAGAAACCTAGAGAAGGGTGGGGGGGAAGAAGGAGAATCTCAGTGGGGGAATTGATAGCTATATTCAGGTACTTGAAGGGCTGTCAAGGAAAATGATTTGTTTAGTTGTGTCTGATTCGTCATGACCCCATTTGGGTTTGGTTGTTTGGGGTTTTTTGGCAAAGGTATTGGAGTGGTTTGCATGTCTACTGGGGAGGAAATTTGAGGCAAATGGGGTTTAAATGACTTGCCTAAGATCACATAATTAGTATCTGAGGTCAGATTTTAATTAAGATCTTCCTGACTCCAGGGAGAACACTCTCTACTCTGTCACCTAGTTGCCCAAGAAGAGCTATTCTATTAGCTCTATTAAGTCTCAAAAGACAGAACTAAGTGGAATACATCAATGTTATGAAAAGGAAAGTTTAGGTTGTGTACTAAGGAAAAACAATGATCCAAAAGTGCAATGGCTTCCTTGGGAAGAGGCAAATTTCCCCTCGTTGAAAGTCTTTTTGTAATTTTTATTTTCCTCAGTTACACATAAAACAGCATTTTTAATACATGTACATTTTTATATCTATGAATTATTTTGGAAGAGAAAATCAGAAAGGACAAAAACATAACAGGAAAAAAAATAATGCATGTACTGATTTACATGGTCTCAATAGTTCTCTGGATGTTTTCCTGATTCTTTGTTTCATTTAGCATCACTTCATGTCAATCTTTCCAGGCCTTTCTAAAATCAGGATCTTCCTTTTTGTAGAATATTCACATACTTTCATGTACAATAACTTATTCAACCATCCCCCAATTATAGGCATCTACTCATTTTCTAATTTTTTGCCACTACAAAAAAAGGGCCACTCCAAACATCTTTGCACATGCAAAAATGCGGGTTCTTTCCCCTTTTTTGATTTCTTTAGGATATAAACCTAGTATTGGCACTGCTAGATAAAATTAGTTTTATAGCCCTTTAGACATAATTCCAAATTTCTATGTCGAATGGTTAGATCATTTCACAATGCATTAGTGTACCAGTTTTGCCATATCCCAACATTTATCTTTTCCTGTGAGATGTGGGATGGTACTCCAGAGTTGTTTTAATTTGTATTTTGATTTAAGAACTTTCTATAGATGGCTTTTTCATCTGAAAATTGTTCATATTTTTTGACCATTTATTAGGGAATGGTTTGTATTATAAATTTGACTCAATTCTTTGTATTCATTTTAGAAATGAGGCCTTTTATCAGAACATTAGCCATAAAATTTTCCCCAGCTTTTGGCATCCCTTCTAATTTTGTGCAGACTTTTTTTTTTATTTAATAGCCTTTTATTTACAGGTTATATGCATGGATAACTTTACAGCGTTAACAATTGCCAAACTTCTTGTTCCAATTTTTCACCTCTTACCCCACCCCCCCCTAGATGGCAGGATGACCATTAGATGTTAAATACATTAAAATATAAATTAGATACACAATAAGTATACATGACCAAAACATTATTTTGCTGTATAAAAAGAATCAGACTCTGAAATATTGTACAATTAGCTTGTGAAGGAAATCAAAATGCAGGTGTGCATAACTATAGGGATTAGAATTCAATGTAATGGTTTTAGTCATCTCCCAGAGTTCTTTTTCTGGGCATAGCTAGTTCAGTTCATTACTGCTCCATTAGAAATGATTTGGTTGATCTCGTTGCTGAGGATGGCCTGATCCATCAGAACTGGTCATCATATAGTATTGTTGAAGTATATAATGATTTCCTGGTCCTGCTCATTTCACTCAGCATCAGTTCGTGTAAGTCTCTCCAGGCCTTTCTGAAATCATCCTGTTGGTCATTTCTTACAGAACAGTAATATTCCATAATATTCATATACCACAATTTATTCAGCCATTCTCCAATTGATGGGCATCCATTCAGTTTCAGTTTCTAGCCACTACAAAAGGGCTGCCACAAACATTCGTGCACATACAGGTCCCTTTCCTTCTTTATAATCTCTTTGGGATATAATCCAGTAGTAACACTGCTGGATCAAAGGGTATGCACAGTTTGATAACTTTTTGAGCATAGTTCCAAACTACTCTCCAAAATGGTTGGATTCGTTCACAACTCCACCAACAATGCATCAATGTCCCAGTTTTCCGCATCCCTCAACAATCATTATTTTTTCCTGTCATCTTAGCCAATCTGACAGGTGTGTAGTGGTATCTTAGAGTTGTCTTAATTTGCATTTCTCTGATTAATAATGACTTGGAGCATCTTTTCATATGACTAGAAATAGTTTCAATTTCTTCATCTGAGAATTGTCTGTTCATATCCTTTGACCATTTTTCAATTGGAGAATGGCTTGATTTTTTATAAATTAGAGTTAATTTGTGCAGACCTTTAATCAAAGATGCCCATTTTGCATTTTGTAATGTTTCGTTCTTTGGCCATAAATTACCCCTTCCCCAAACATCTGAGAAGTAAACTTTTCTTGCTCTAATTTTACATTAACACCCTTTAAACTGAATCCATGTACTCATTTTGACCTTATTTTGATATAAGGTATGAGATGTGGGTCTATACAGAGTTTGAGTCAATTTTCCAGTTTTCCCACCAATTTTTATCAAAATAGTTATCCCAAAAGCTGGAGGTTTGGGGTTTATCAAACACTAGATTACTCAAGTCATCAATTGTGTCACCTTCACACTATTTCTTAGCCAATACCATGTTTTGATGACGCTTAATACTAGTTTTAAGTCTGGTACTGCTAGGCCCAGTGGCATTTTTCATTAATTTCCTTGATCTTTTGTTATTCCAGATCAATTTTTTTCCTAGCTGTATAAAATATTTTTGGCATTTTAATATGACACTGAACAAGTCAGCTAATTTAGGTAGAATTGTCATTAGCTCAGCCTACCTATAGGTAATCTTTGTTCCAATTGTTTAGCTCCGACTTGTGTTTTGTAATTATGTTCATATAGTTCCTGGGTTTTTGGCAAGACACCCAAATATTCCATCTACAATTTTAAATAGGCTTATTACTTGCTACTGGGCTTATTACTCACAAATAGAAATGCTGATCCTGCAACTTCGCTAAAGCCATTTCAAGTAGATTTTTGGGTGATTCTTTAGGATTTTCTAGGTATATCCTATCTGCAAAATGTTTTATCCAATTCCTTATTGCTCAAGCCAACATTTCGTATATTGAGCAATAAAAATGGGCATTATCCTGATCTTATTGGGAATGGCATCCAATTTCTCTGATTAATTTTGATAATTATGCAAATAGCTTTCCTTATATTGAACCAGCCCTGCATTCACTTGGCCATATCTTGCCATTTAAAAATTTTTGATTAGGGAGATGCGTTTTGGCTCTTTATACAAGTTAGTGGCAATACTCCTTTGCCTATTTTTCCAAATAGTTTACTTGGTATTACAATTGTCCTTGAACATTTTTTTCTTAGGGAGAGATGACTGGCTTCATTTTTCTAAAATGGGGTTATATAATTTCTGCTAATATATTTTGTAAATATATTTGGGCAAAATAGCAAAATTTCCTCTCCATTGGTAGGTAAGTTCATCCTTTTAATTTAATGCTGGTAATTTGGTTTTTCCTTTTCCTAATCAAATTAACCAAAGGTTTATTTTGTCCCATTTTCCCCAAAACCAGTTCTTAATTTTTAGTTTTCTCACAATTTTATCACTTTTAATTTTCAGAATTTCTAATATTTAATTGGGTGAGGGGTATTTTTTTCCAGTTTTCTAGTTTGCATGCCCAATCCATTCATGAACAATTTGTTATTCTCTTAGATGAAATTTTTGTCCCTGACCCTTTATTGAATTATTGCATCATGATCTGAAAAGGAAGCATTTACTATTGATGCGTTTCTGCATTTGTGAGTTTTTATGCCTTTATGTCCTAATACATGGTCAATTTTTACAGGCCATGTACTGTTGAGCAAAGTGTATATATATTTCCTTTCTATTTTCTCCAGAGGTCTATCATTAACTAAATTAACCTATTTTCTAAAATTCTATTTCGCCGTGTTTAGTTTTAGAG
This sequence comes from Sarcophilus harrisii, assembly GCF_902635505.1. NCBI lineage: Eukaryota > Metazoa > Chordata > Mammalia > Dasyuromorphia > Dasyuridae > Sarcophilus > Sarcophilus harrisii. The sequence continues at coordinate 17,945,117 of NC_045427.1, forward strand.
GTTGAGGTGCCCCATTAGTAGTTTTGCTGTCTATTCCTGTAACTGGGTTAACTTCTCTTAAGAATTTAGATGCTGTTCTTGGTATCTGTTTCAGATATGTTTCTTATAAAAACATTGTATGATTCTGTTTAATCCACTCTGCTATATCCCTTTTAATGGGAGAATTCATCCTATTCAGTGTTACTAGTGTTTCCCTCCATCCTATTTTTTCCCTGTTTATGTATTTTTCTTCTTTCCACACAGTCCTTAGTGATTTCTGACTTACACTGACCTTAATCTACCCTTCTATCACTGCTCTTCTCTTCTCTTACCCCCTTTCTCCTGCCCTCCCTTCTATCCAGCCCATTCATTTCCCCTTTTTTCTCCTACTTCCTCATAGAAGAAAAATTTCTATATCTGAATGTTATTCCCACTTTGATTCAGACAATACTCCTTTTCCTCTGTTGTGTTTTGTGCCACTTTGTGAAATCTCATTTATCCGATTTTACCTCCCCTTTCCTCTTCAAGTACAATCTTTCTCACCCCCTTAATTTTTTAAATGTTTCAGAGTAAATTTATACTCACCCCCTGTGTCTTATGTATAACTATTCTCTGTATAACAGTCCTAATAAAAGATATAGCTCTCAAGAGTTAAATATTTTCCCATCTAGGGATGCAAAAAGTTTAACCTTTAAATAATGTGAGTTTTCTCCTTCTCATTTACCTTTTTGAGGTACTTCTTGAGACCTGTGTTCAAAAATCAAATTTCCTGTTGAGTTCTGGTCTTTATTTAAAATGGAAATTGATTCCCTTCTTTGAAGGGACTCTTTCCCCTGAAAGATAGGAGTCTTGCTGGGTAGTTGATTCTTGGTTGTAATCTCAGGTCCTTTGCTTTCTGGAGTATAGAATTCAAGGTCCTCTGATCCTTCATTGTAGAAGCCGTCAGATGCTGGGTAATCCTGACTTCTTGATATATGAATTCTCTCTTCTGGCAGCTTGCAGAATTTTTTCCTTGAGAGTTAAGTGTTCTGGAGTTTTGCAGCAGTTTCTTTCCTTTTCCCCCACAGATTGATACATTCTTTCAATGACTATTTTGCTCTGGTTCTAGAATATCAGAGCAGTTTTCCTTGATGATCTCTCAGAGAATACTATCCAAGCTCTTTTTTTGGTCATGGCCTTCAGGTAGGTCAAAATTTTTCAATTCTCTCTCCCATGGATCGATTTTTCAGGTCAGCCATTTTTCCAGTGAAGTCAGCTTCCATTTGCCCAATTCTTGTTTAGTTTATAATTTTTCTTCAGTTAGCTTTTAAATCTTTTAATTTTAAATTGTTTTAAGATGTTTTCTTCAATGGATTTGGCCAATTGCATTTAAAGGACTAGTCAGTTTTTGTCCTTTTCCAAGCTATTGACTCACCTTTTTTTCCAATTTTTCTCATTTGCCTTTTAAAATCCTTTATGCAAACTTCCAAGATGCCTCTTTTGAGACCAATTCCTATCACCCTTTGAGATTTCCCATGTGGGCATTTTGTCCTCTTCTGAATTAGTATTTTGGTGGCCTTTTATCATGACAGTAGCATTCTCTGGTTAAGGTTCTTTTCGATTTCTTGCTCATTTTTTCCCTATTTTGTGACAATATTGAGCGCTGCTGTGTGTGATGCATTGTGCAATGGCTTTCTTGGGAAGAGATAAGCATCCCTTCATTGAAGGGCTTCAAGAAAAACCTTGTTGCCTACTTGTCAGACATGTTGCAGATAATTTCTTAAGGTATAAGTTGTACCAGATGGTCACAGGTACCATTCCAGAATTGAGAATTCTATGAAAGCTTATTCTTGGCTAATTTCAATCACTTTTAAAAATAGATGTTAATTCTTTCACACTAAGGATGTCATGCAATTATAATCTTCCAGAATGAAAAGGTCCTTTAGGGTCCACTCAGTATTCCCAAGTCATCAGGTTATCACACAATCATGAGTTATAAAAAAAAAAAATTAGCATCCAATTAAACTGAGGCAAAGTGATCAGCGACTTTCCTAAGCAGCAAAGCAGTATACTAGGTTTTGGATTTTTTCTGAGAGCTTTTGGAATAAATCTTAGAACTTAATGGCTTCAGAAGATTATATTTTGTGAGGCAATTGAGATTAAGTGACTTGCTATAAACTAGTGTTAAGTGTCTAACTGAGGCTGGATTTTAACTTGGGTCCTTCTGACTCCACAGAGCTAGTGCTACATCCCCTGTGCCATCTAACTGCCCATACTTTTGCTTTTAAAGAGAATGGCTTAATCTGAAGGAAGGAATTTGGAGTAGTTGGAATTTGATGAATTTACCATAGATTTGCTGAGGAAACATCTGGAAACAGCATCTTCCCACTGATTTTCAAATCACTGAGATCTGTCTCAACTGAACTAAAAGATCTCTTAAGGACCAGTCCAGTTTTATGTAATCATTGGCAGCCATAGAATCAGAAAAGTACTTAGAATTAAATGATTAAAATTCCTTAACAAGCAAGAAAAGTTGTGACTTCTATAGCCTGAGGAGAAACTTTGGTTTAAAGATTTTATTTTGGCATATCTTAATCTTAATTTAAAAAAATAGAAATCTCTTAAGACTTTAGTAGCATCATAGAATTAAGAGCTGAAAGAAACCTTGACAGCCATCTAGCCTAAACATTTCACTTTACAGATGAGGAAACTGAAGCCAAGAGTCATGTAGAGATCTCTCCTAATTCCTACTGGTGTTAAGGAACAAATCTTGAATTTGAACTCAAAAGTCTGATTCCAAAAGTCATTTTTCACTGCCCCAACTTAACTGTGAATTTAGAAATGTGATGCTCCACCCTGGGCTTCAGTATCCCTCTATGTAACATGGAAACTTTTGAGCACAGAACTCAATTTTTGATTCTATGATTTCTCAGATATTTGGAGCAAACTTTGTGAAAACTATAGATACTGTTAACAGGAAACAGGATCCCTGTTACATCCTTACCTGCAGTACTACACACCACCACCAAGGGGCCCCCAATTGCAACCAGATTGCACCATTCAGAGAGAATTCTTCCAATTCCTTGGGATCTCTCCAACTAGCCTGCCAACTTTTTTTTTCCATATTCCCTCAGAAGTGTAGACAGGAGAGCAGGGGTAGAAACATTTTGGGGCTTTTGAAGAAAAACTGTTCACGTTTTTCCTCTGGCTCTGGCCTCAAGGTCTGAAGGATTAAAACCACCCATCCTGCCCCAGGGGATGGATAGCCTTAGGCTAAGAACTGAAAGCTGTGAAATGTGTCTTTTATCTTCATTTCTCAGTCCATCAAATATATTAAATATCTTCTCCCAAATCTCCCTTAATTCACCAAACATTTACTAAGCACCCACAGTATTCCAAGCTCCCTTGCTGGGCACTACATTATAAGATTCCGAACCAGAGAGGACTGCAAACATGGTTTTGTGTCCACTCATCTCATTTTATGGATAGGGAAACTGAGGCTGAAGGAGAGGAAGAGACTTGCCAAAGAGCAGATAATCAGCAACAATGGTTCTGAAATAATGTCTGTGAATGTCAATTAGCTATCGTCCTTTCTTCAGGGACTTTGGGGGATTTATACATGCACAAGCATTTACTTTTTTGTACCACCAATGTGATCTTTGAGGCGAGCACTTTCTTCAACCCGCAGATCATAACCCAGATATGCCTGCCACGTCTGACCAAGCATTGCCTTTATCCTCTTGTATATCAGCCACAAAGGGTCCATCAGCACTGGGACAGAAGATCCCAACTCTGATTCTCAGTCCTCATGTAACTTAAATGACTTTCCCTCTAAGTCTCAGTTTCCCCGTCTATAAAGTGAGATACTATTCTTTATAATTATCTCTTTTTAGAGTTTCTAAATACTTTCCACATCTTATGTCATTTATGCCTCACAATACTCTTGTCAGACATAATTCATCCCCCTCTAGGCAGCTGTTCCTGACTCCACACTTTCTCTACTTTGCCACAGAAATCTCTTCACTCTGGAAGTTCACTCTACCCTCTTCCACAATGTGGCATCTTTCTCTGATTGGCTGGTTCCTCCCAGAACCAGGTCAGCTTCAGTCTGCTCGTCAAACCCTCAGGACTCTTTAGCATGCCCTAGTATAGCCTCTTATCTACTTTTAAGCTCCCACAATAAAAAATATTGTGAAAGCAAGATTAGGGAAAAAACAAGGTAGGGGGTGGAAAATGTGACAGGGAAGCTCCATTAGACTATAAGCTCCTCAAGGACGTAAGTTTGTATTCCAACACTTAGCATAGTGTCTATACAAAGTGCTACATAGTACTTTTTGACTTCCACAAAAGCTCTTGTCCTTGTTTTATAGACACGTGTACTCCATGTACGTGTCCAATATATCACGTGTCCAAATTCATATAGGGACAGTTTGTGGTACAGGGTTAAATGAACTTTAGCTTCATGGCATGGGGGCTAGCACCCTGAGTTCAGGGCTGAGAAGACTTCATCCCTCTGACATTTATAGCTATCAAATGGATTAATCCCTCCAAGCCTCAGGTAATTCTCAAAAAGCTCTAGAGATGGTGAGTTCTCTCTCACTGGAGGTCCTTAAGCCAATTCTGGTCAACTCAATGTCGCACATGTCTTTTGCAGGGATTCTGCCGGTATATTGAACTAGATGACTTCCGAAAACTCTCCCAACTTTTTAAGCTTCGGATAATCCTCTCGAATACAGGAGACACCATCTCCCACTTGGTTAAGGAGAGAACTGATAAGCTCGTGGATTTAGGAATAGTAGCAATCATAGATACCATTTATAATCCAACCCTTCATTTTACAGATGAGGAAATCCAGGCCCAGAGAAGTGAAGTGACTTGCTCAAAATCACACAAGTAGCAAGAGGCAGAAACAGGATTTGAACCTGGCTCCTTTGTTCCAATGTTTCCATCTTACCATCCTTCACACTGGGAATTCCCTTCTCTGATGATCACAGATCCTGTTTTTTGTTCCTAATTTTGCAGATGGGGAAACGGGCTCGGTGATTTGTAAAAATCCCCAACAGGTCAATACCCCCTCCAGGTATAGAATTCTGGTTCAGATGAATGAGACGACAGAACTTCCATCTCAGTTTCTAGGCCGTCGCTCATCATCTTGACCTATGTCCTGTCACTGGACTCATGGCAATGGAAGCGAGAGTGGGGCTGATGACTGCACAGCCCCGTTTCACTTAAATCCAAACCCCTTGCAAGTTGAGACATCACCCTCCTGATGTCACTGACCCTCTTTGAGAATGAAGGCTAACATCTCTTTTGAGTGTCCATGTTTTTACGATCACATCCACTGAAATAGTCTTAAGAGGAATCATTTGAATTGGGGATTCTGAAGGCATTATTCTATCCAATGCACCATACTGCTCCTTAATATTCAAAAGCAAAAAGGGAAAAAGGGAACAAATATTAAAACATTATATGCCAAGCATTGCGCTAAACATTTACATTATTATTTCATCAATGATTAATTCAGACTGTGGTACTTTTAGTTAAGAGGAGGAAATGATCACCGAGGGCAGGTTGACTGTAAAGGATTATGTAGAGAAAAAACTTCAAAGGACTTTGAAGGAAGGCTGGGAACTCAAGGCCCTCAAAAGCTAGGGGAAAGAAAGCCACTCTGGACCACAATGTTGAGAGCAAAATGTCAGATGTCAGGGGACTTCTGACATGTTCAGAGTACCATGAGTTCAGGAAGAAGGAAGGTTTATGGAGAAAAACTAAGAGGGGAAAGTTTATGCAAGAGTAATAATTTTTTTTCTATCAGTCAGTCAACCATTAACACTTGATTAAGCACCTGTTATTCATTCAGGTCTCAACCTTTGTGACTCTTTTTGGGATTTTCTTGGCAGATCCTAGAGGTATTTGCCATTTTTTTCCTCCAACTCATTTCACAGATGAGGAAACCAAGGCAAATGCTGAAGTGACGTGCCCAAGGTTATACGGTGTCTGAGGCTGTATTTAAACTGAGGGAGATGTCTTCCTGAATTCTAGGCCCAGCACTCTGCACTATGTCACCTAGCTTCTACTTTTTCAATACCTACTATGTGCCAGGTACTGTGCTAAGGTCTGGAGATACTAAGGGAAAGACATTTTCTATAGAGATCTCTAATGGGAAAGATAACATACTAACAATCACGGACAAAATATGTGTACTCAGAGTAAAGCACTAGAACATGGGATGAAGTGATGGGCAAAAGAGGTAATGACAGGACCAGGGAAGGTTTCAAGATAGGATTTGAGCTGAATCTTGATGGATATCAGGGAACCCAAGAGGCAGAGATGAGTCAAAGGAGTGTTCTAGACATGGAGCTAGCATAGTAGTAGCATAGTGATGGGGATGTCATGGGAAAAAAAAAACAAGGAGCATCACTGAGTGTGTGAAAGGAGTGAAGTGTCAACAGACTAGAAAAAAAGGAGCCAGGTTGAGAGGGGCTTTAGAATCCAAAATTTGTATGTATATCTGTTTTACTTATATACGTATATGTATTGTGTATCTACACATTACATATAGACAGGCAAATGGATGGATGGATGAATGGTTGAAAAGATTCTAGGGAAAATGTCCTATATAGAAGACAAAATGGCACACAGCATTTGTTTTGGTTTCTTCATGACCCTGAAAAAGTTGAGTCCAGCCCTGACTCCAACCTTCAAAGGATCATTGGGGAAATCTTCTGCAGAAGCTCCAGCCATCAAGGCAGAGATGGTACTTGTGCATTCCACTCCTGGAGAGCCAGTGTCTCTTCCCTCCACAGTCAGCATACACATGTTCCCAGGAAGTCTTTCCCTAGGGTATAACCCAGTGCCTCCCCCTCCCATTCCTTTTCTGACAGTTGGACCATGACTTCAGGAATGCAGCTAGAAGAGAGGTGGCCCCATTATGTCTGCAAGAGTTTATAGGTGCATCCATTACTGTCAGTCACCCAAACTCTCCCCAGCCTTCCCTACTCCTCAGTCTTAAAAGGTTAAGTTCTCATTAATGTGTTCCAGGAATTTCAAAGCCAGCAGACACTTTGGGACTTACCTAGTCTGATTCATACCTGAGCAACCAGTCTCTTAAAACCTACCTCATTAGGGCAGCTAAGTGGTGCAGTGGATAGAGCACCATTTCTGAAGTCAGGAGGACCTGAGTTCAAATCCAGCCTCAGACACTTACTTCCTGTTTGTGTGACCCTGGGCTTTTAATCCCAATTGACTCAGGAAAAAGAAACCCTACCTCATAGTGGTCCTGCAGCCTTAACTGAATCCTTTGCTTGTAATCATCTATGATGGACAGCCCCCCAAGCCTATCAGCAGTCATTCGTGGACAGATCTGTTAGGGCTACACTTTGTTGATTCATTTCTCTCCAAGTCTGAACATAATGCTACCATTATTGTGGTGATATGTGTATAAATGTGTGTATCAGAAGACTGAGGGATTGGGAATTTTCTTGAAATCAATTTTCCTAGAGAGATGCCAGTCACTTAACTTCTCACTTTCCACAATAATGAAATGAGAACTAGAAGACTTCTCTAAGATTCTTTCCCACTCTATATCTATCTATATGACCTTAGCCAATTCACTTCCAATTCCTGAGAACTCATAGTTTCCTGAACTATAAAAAGAAATTAGATGTCTTCCAAAGTACCTTCCAGATCTACACCTATGATTTAAATTGGCTTAAGAAACCCTAAAATTCAGTTGCAAAGGAACACGGCCCATTTGTCTTTCAAAAAAAAATGCTCTCCAAGAATTCCCTCTTCCTATAAATCTCAGATTCAGATGCCTCTCCCTTCTAAATGTGCTAGAATCTGGAAATATAAAGACAGAAATTAAACATCCCTCTGCCTGCAAGAAACTTAAAAGAGTATGTGGGGAAATATATATATGCATGCTAAATGTATCTGTATCAAGAGTGATTAGGGGAACTTCTGATTGGTTCGCTTGGTTTAACCTCTCAGGAGGCAAGCAAATGGAGATATGTGCCTTGATCACTCCTGCTACTTAAATCTACAAAACAAATGCATTGTTCCATCTTTTTCAGTCATGTCCCACTCTTTGTGATCCCATTAAGGGTCTTACTGGCAGATACTGGAGTGATTATTTGCCAGTCTCTTTTTCAGCTCATTTCACAGATGAGAAAACTGAAGCAAGTGGGATTGATTTGACTTCTCATGGGTCACAGCATAGCTAATAGGTGTCTAAAGCCACATTAGAAATCTGGTCTTCCTGGCTCTAGGTCCAACCTTCTATCCATTGTAGCACTTCAAGTCCTGCTTCAAGGCAGAGCCAGAGTTCTTATATTAAGTTCACATTATAGAGGAGAAAAAGACAAGAGAAGGTATCTTGATTTTTACATTGCTAATAAGTACCAAAATTCAGGTCACCTTTGAAGTTCAAGACAGTGTCCCTTTATGGCATTCTTCCATCTTCACCTCTTTCACAGAACATTTGCTTCTTTCCACTCACATCAAGATCTGCTTTCAAAGACATTTACAATTGAATTGGTCCTCAAGTCATCCAATTTGACCCCCACCCAAACCTTAAATTCTAGTAATAGAACCTTGACAAGTGGTTATCTAGCTGTTAATGATTTATAGTGACAAAGGAACCATTAAAATCCTATGTATTGTACAACATGACCTTGTGAGATAGGTAATATCAAAAACACTAATAGTGATGGTTACTAGATAATCGGCATTTGGTTTTAACTTTTTTAGGGTTTAAAAAGTGCTTTTTATTGTCTCAATCTTTTCTACAAGCCTAGGAGATAAACACTTTCATTATCAGGAAGTTGAAGCTCAGGTTAATTCTGTTGCTCAAAATCCCATAGCTTGAGAGTGCCTGTGCCTGAAGTTTCAATTTGTACTAGGTCCTCCTGAATCCCAGCCCAGAACTTTACTATATAAGAGCTGGGAAGGATCTTAAAAGACATCTAACTCTCTCTAAAAAAAAAACAATTCATATGAATAACTGTTTTGGCAGCAACCTACTTATTTTTCCTAATATCTGTCTCTCTTCCTAGAGAGCAATCCTTTGAAACAATTTTTTAAGGAACAATCTTTTTTTTTTGGTGACTAGTGGGTAGTCCCATTTCTTTAATAGTATTTTATTTTTCCAAATTCATGTAAAGAGCATTTTCTATTATGGTAGTCACCTACTAGTGGCTGCTGGGAATCAATCCTTAACTAGCAGAATAGATCCCGATCCCTTCATGTGAGAGGATGATAACACAAGGAGACAGAGACATCCTCTAACCTCTCTCCTCCTCTTCCCTCTTTCCTCCAATTTATTTTATCCCTAATTCACAAGCAACACCTGAGAATAAAGGCTAAGTTGCAATTCCTTCAAGTGTGTTATGATTCACAGCTGTGACAGCTTTCCGAGAATCCACCTGTCCCTTCACACTTAGGCATGGCCTTTAACAATGTTCAACATTCAGTTTGGTGAAACCATGTTTTACAAGTTTTTTTTTCCCCTCTCTCCCCACTTCCCTCTCCCCAAGACAGCAAGCAATCCAATATTAGGTTAAACATGTGCATTTCTAAACATTTCCATGTTTGTCATGCTGATCGGATCAAAAGGGAAAGAAATGAAAAAGTAAAACCACAACAAGCAAACAAAAACAAAAAAAAAGGTGCTTTGTTCCACATTTGGTCTCTATAGTTCTCTCTCTCTGGATGCAAATGGCACTAGTGTAATCATTTTGAATCACCTCATTGTTGAAAAGAGCCAAGTCCATCACAATTGATCATCACATAATCATGTTTTAATGTGTACAATGTTCTATTAGTTCTGCTTACTTGGCATCAGTTCATGTAAGTCCTTCCAGCGTGCTCATCATTTCTTATAGAAAGCATTCATATACCATAACTTATTCTACCATTCCCCAATTCATGGGCATCCACTCAATTTCCAATTTCTGACCACTACAAAAGGAGATGCTAACAAACATTTTGCATGTGTGGGTCCTTTTCCCTCTTTTATGATCTCTTTGGGATACAGACACTAAATTTAAAAAGGAATAAATAGCTCATCAAAACTAGCCCACATAGCAGATCTATTCAACCCCCATCTCCATCTTCCACCTCTGCACCGAAGTCTAGAGAATATCTTCTATCTTCATTTGGCTTATTTTGCAAATGGAGACACCAAGACCCAGGAAGAATTAACATTATTGAATTTGAAACCTGGAGATCTGATTTTAAATCCTAATTTTGCCACTGCCTACCTTTGTGACCATGGTCAATTCCTTCATCTTTCTAGGACTCAAGTTTTTTTATCTGTAAAGTGGAGGGGCTGAATGAAAGACCCCTCTATGATTTTTTTTTCATCTCTAATTCTAACTTTTTGTTCTACTGCTTGTCTGTGGCCATGGGTAAGCTATCCAAGATTTTTGGATTTTATATTTCTCATCTGTAAAATGAACAATTGAACAATCTGATCTTTAAAGATCCTGTTCATCACTGATATCAACATCCTAAAGTGATTTGTCCCTTGTGCCCTAATCAATCCATCACTCCTTGCCCAACAATTTAATATTAGTTCACTAAGTATTTTCCTCAATTTAAGAACTCTGATAATCAAACTTATAGACCAACCATAATTAGGACCAAGATAAAATGTACTTTCCACTTCCTTCCCAAGAAAGGACGGACTTAATACAGACTTGGCACATCTACTCTATGGGAGTTTTGTTTTGCTTCATTCACTATGAGTATGTTTTACAAGAATTTCCTTTTATCTTTTTTCAATTGGGGAAGGGGAATGATGGAAAAGAAAAAGAATATTTTGTTCATTGAAAAAAATTAAATTAAAATACAAAAGTTAACAGGATGAGGCATCAGATTAGCTGACTTAGTGGAAAACACTTTTGATCACAACTTTCATGGGAATTGAAAATTTAAACCATCTAAAATCTTTTTAAATCTCTTGTTTAATCAGTATAACAGGGATGGTCTCACTTCTAAATTTTTGTTCCTAGTACCTAGCACTGTGCCTGGCTCTTTGTAAGGGATTAATAAAGGCTTATTCATTTGATCTCCAAAGCATTCATTAGATAAGCATCTATTATGTGTCAAAAACTGTGCTAAGGGATAAGGATACAAGCACAAAGAATGCCTTAATTCCTAATCTCTTATAATAATAATAGCTGGCTTTTATATATTATCTTGAGATTTATCAAATACTTTGTAAGTACTATTATCATTTGGTTCTCTCAGCAACCTTGTGAGAGAATGCAATTATCCCCATTTTAAAGATGAGGAAACTTACCAAGATTGGCAATTATATTATACATATCTTATATATATGTATATATATATATATATATATATATATACATATATATAAGATAGGTTTTGAAGACAGGTGTTCTTGATATCAATTTCTGCCTTAACTCTATTGAGATGAAAACTACATGTATAAAATATGTGAACAGGCATATAAAATGAATAAACACAAATATTGATTAGGAGACATTATACCTAGAAGAATCAATGTTTTACCACTCACAACAAATCTCATTTTCACTTTTATTTCAAAATAACTAAAAAGAAAATGTGGCCTACTGTGCTTACTTATATTTTTTCCTCTTTTAACAAGGAATTCAATATATTCCAAACACTTAGGCCTTCCTCTGCCCCCCAAAAGATTAAAATCTATTTCACCTGTTCTGGAAAAGTTGACCAGGTATATGTCACCAGCACAGAATAAGGTAAAAGATTGAAACATTAAGAAAAACTCAGCATTATAATTTAATTTCCTTAGATAGCAAACACATACTACTAATCTCAGTCATAAACACACATGATTTTTAGATTCTCATGTACAATACTGACAGTTCAATCTTACTCCTTTGAGAAACTTATCAAAAACTATGATATGCCCATTAAAATGCATTATAATAAATTAGACTATACCTGTTTCAACTTCTGATGGTTGATTTCCCTTAAGGTGCAATTTCTTTCATTGCCTGATAAAGCATTCTTGTCTGGAGTGTGGTTTGTTTTATATTTTTTAATGCTGTGCTTTTAGCTCTGACTGGATTTCTTTTGGTGATGAAAGATCTTTTGGTGATGCAAGATCTTTGAAGAGATCTTGCACTTGGGCAGTTGTCACTGGGATTTCAAATTTTCAACAGCAGTTGCCTCTGTTTTGATGCTAGTGGTTCCCAAATGTTTAAAAAAGTTTTTGGCTTCTCCTGCTGTTACAATTGTCTTTGGAGGCAGTGATGGACAAGTCATCTTTTAAGGTTAGCAGATTTTTGCAGACCCAGATCATTTTTACGTTTGGTTCCTATTAGAGACGTTTGAGTCATGTCAGCAGCAAACGGGCCATTTTTGCTAGTACTGGCACATCTCACAGCTCCGTATTTCTAAATCTGGTTCCCATGCTTCCTCTGCCATTTAAGCACTAGGGTGAGATGTCCAGGGTCTAAACTATGTTGACTGCACTAAGCTTCAACAGACCTTTTTACTTCCTGTCTCCGTTGATTTTCCAGGATTTGAAAGTTTTTCTTCATCTGTTATTACTGTATCTCGATTGCACTGAGTGCACGAGATTTTTTGCAGCTCTACCAACTTAGTATCTATTTCTAATTACAGGTAGAATTTCTAGAGGTACTATCAAATTTTTAAAGATCCCTAAGAAACTGTGGTTTTCTCTGCACAAGTTCTAGATTTTAGTACATTCGAGCCGTTTAATCCTATATCCATTTTCTTTTTTTCCTTTCAGACTTAAAAAAATGGCTATTTTCTGTTGGATCATTTGGATTCTTCTGAATTTTCACAAGCTTTTCATCCTTTAGGTAAAGTTCCTCAGGTGCAATACTGGAGGAGTTAAGCAATCTTAACACATTTCTGGTTCTAGATCACAAAGATATATTGTATTGAGCAGTTTCAGTTTCTTCTCCTAGAAACATCTTGGTAGAGACAACATGAACTACAATGTAATCTCTTCTAGAACACAATTTTTATTTTGAGATTTTAGTGACATAAAAACTGTGCATGCTTTATATATGTGACTCACTAGAGAACATTTCCTTATTTTTAATTTGTTTCTATATCTCAAAGGAGAATTTCCTTTATTCACAATTCTCTTCATTCTTATTAACACCTCATCTCTTTTGTGAAAGAAAAATAACTAAACTACCGGAAGATTCTTGTGATTTTGTTATCACCTTTGCTTCTATTTCAAAATCTTAACATATATTCCTTTTCATTCTCTCTCCGTGATATATCTGTTTCATTCAGCAAAGGGCTAAATGTATGCAATTCCTTATTAGTTTTCTTCCTGATGCTAAATCATAAGAGGGACCTCCTTTGACTGGAGGTTTCCTGGCAATCTGTGCAGATTTTTTTCATCTGTGCGAAACATTCACTTTTTCGCATTTCTAGATCTTGATATTACTCCCTGCTTTTTTTGCTTCACTTTTAAAGCTCCCCCTGAAATTTTGACAGACACTTGAGTTCTCTGTATTTCTGACAAAGTGAAATTACAACTCTTCAATCTCAAATTTTCTATCTGCTGCTTTCTGCTGCTATCTGCTGTGCTCTAGACCTATTCTTCATAGGTTTCTCCTTTTCTAAATGTGATGAAACTTTGGCTACCTTTTTACAGCCTTTTACCACCTTTATAGAATCTATCTATGGATAGTGAAGTTATACTGGTATGATGCTCAACCATCTCCTTCACACTACTTTCCTAGGATGTGATATATAAAATCAAACTTTCATCATCGATCTTTGTTGAACCAAGTAACACTGTATGAATTTCCTGGATCTTAATGTTCTTTTACTAATATTATTTGTGCCATTTATTTAATTTTAAAATCTCAGCAGAGATTTCTTTTGTTTTCAGTCTCACTAAACAAATTATGTTCTTGTTGAATCTGATTTTGTCTCGTTGAATGTTTTATTTTAGACTCATTGAGTATTAATGGTCCTTCCAATTTAGAGGTATCAGATTTACTTTCTGAAATAAAAAGACAAGTAGTACAAAAAGAATTAAGTTTTAACTATCAACACAGATAGTTAGCCCATGATTCAAAAAAACCCAAAACAACCACTCAGCCAAATGGTTTGTCTAGGTATATACACTAGGACCCAGAGAAAGTTATTGATTTCATTTCGATCAATTTTTTATTTACCAGTTTTTCTATTTTTAGTTTAATTTGTTTTTTTTTCAATAGTTTGTATCAAAGTGGACTTCTGATTGAGTTTTAAAGTTCTAGCTAATCTTTTATCCCTTGTTCATTCCCCACATCCAAAAAAATAGTGGCAGAAATCTGAGACATATGCTAAGGGAATAGAATAGTTCTCCATTCTCCAAAAATATACTCCTTACTTTTTTATTCTTTCATCAATTTCAAAAGAATTTACCTATTTTACTCAAACTTCTTAACTATAAATATAAATATTTTTTACTTACCATCTTAAAAGGATTAAGAGTAAATTTGTTGCTACTGATGCACTTCCACTTGGACCTAAAAGGATTTGAAAATAAGATATTTTCAAACCTCTACCAAATCTAATATAGGTTTATATGATATACTTGTTAAATGTCAAAGATTTTTAAAGATGCTACTGATACTTCACTCTCATTTGGATAGTTTCTTTGCTACAAAGACATCTGTCTTTGACAAATATATGATAGACTTTACTATTAATTTAAAAAACTTATTATGCCCATTTCTATTTCAAAAAACATCCAAAAAAGGTGGTTTAAAAAAAATTGGCTTTTACTTTGTTACAGATATACCTCGAATGATGTCCAGAAGCATGATCATCTTAATGCATATATGAAAAAACTAAAAATCCAGGCCATCTTTTAAAGTAACCAATTTCCCACTATTGAAGTTTCCTCCTTATGACAGCCCTCACCCAATTAATCATCTAGACTCTCTAACCTCCAATGAATAAAACTTCAAAAACTTTAATTGTATTTAAAAAAAAAACTTAATTTCCAACTTAAATCTACTTTATTAAATGTCTTGAATTTTTCTTCTGGAGGACAATTACAAAATCTAGTCCCTCTCATGAAAATCCCTTCAAATATTTGATTATAGCTGACATTCAACTTAGAATTTCTATCTCATTAGTCTTCTCCATGGCACTCCTGAGATTTTGAAATTTGACCTTGAATCATCTTCTAACATTTTTTCAAACTAATTCATCTAACCTAATATAGACATACATATACAAGTGTAACGAAACAATCATTATATAGTTGCTCAGCAGAACTAAACAGTTCCTACTACTTCTAAGTCTCCTCTCGAGGATATTCAGTTATTGATTTTGATGGCAAAATTATACTGTGCAAAAATTATACTGAAACTGAAAGAACTACTTATTCAATTATCACCTAATTCTCATTCGGTGACTCAAAATTCTCTTTAACCCCAGTATAATCTATTTCAAAATTGTATTCTTTTGATCTCGAAGGTGTCTTTAATTCAAAGACATCTCCTCCCACTACTTTCTTGGTTTCTGTAACTTATTCTGATATCCTTGTCATGTATATATTTCCTGTGGTAGCTCTACTATTGTTTCTGTTATCTAATGTTTTTGATGTGAAGCACTGAAATCTTATTAATGCTTTTGTTCTCTGAGCATCTTTTAAGTTCTTATAATACTTTTTCTGAGAGTTCTAAATCTTGTATCATATATTTCTTGTGCATTACTCAAAAGAGTCTTATTTGGAGTCTCCATAAACATATTAACATCTGTCAAATTTTCCTCTTTCATTAGGAGTCTTCATGACATTTACATCTTTTAGTTTTACTTTGGGAATTTTCAAAATTTTTATCTTAGGAAGATAAGTTTCTTAGGGCTTTAATGTTTTCTATTGTTTTTCTTGTGAGCTTCCCTAGGTCTCTGATATTATCTATTGGTTCTGCCTTTGGAGTTTTGTTAAGTTCTTGATACCCACCTATCATGTCTTCTACCTGATTGAATTTCTGCTTTGGTATTTTAAGAGACTTCTGAAGGCCTTTCATATCCTTCTCTTTTTCCTTAGGAGTACTTATTGACTGTCGGTTTCTTGGGGAACAGCAGCACGATAACATTTGAATGAATTGACTCTTGTGCATCCCAAGGAGTGAGTTATCAATTTCTTTGCTGTAATAAATGGGAGAATACAGATAATTATGAAACAAAAGAATAGTCCCCCCACACCAATATGTAATTTTTCTTTTTGAAATATGTAGAATTCATTTGGTTTCTTGGCCAATGATATTAGTAAGATGATGCAAATTTCTGACTAATCAGTTAAAGCCTATCCACAGATACGCTGTATTCTATTAAATATAACATATAGACCTGATATAAGTAATTAATGGCTAGTTTGAATGGGAAATATAGGAGGAACAGTGTGAAATAAATCATGTTTGGGGAGTTTTGCCTTTAATTTAATAAACTAGAAGATTTGGGGGCATTCTTAATGCTACTAATGGGTTAGACCAACCCTTAAACAGGAAACTAACTTTTTAAATAATGTGAAGGGAAGATTGTGAAGAAAGAGGAAAGGGACTGGATACTAAGCAAACAAGAGACCCTATGCTGAAATAAAACACTTATTTGTCCTATTTAGACTCTGTCAACACAACTAAAGGAATTTCCCTTAATCTACTTGGAAATAAAAAGTCTTAACAAAAACCTCCCTTCTTTCTTGGATTCAATAAGTAGATTTATAACACAGAGCCCCTTCCAAAAGGTCACAGAGGATTTTTTCTACAGGCTTAGCTTGAGACCTAATAAGGAAGTGCTCGTCCCCTAATCTTCCCCTTCTCCCTTCTCTTCATCCTCCTCTTTGAATGTTACCTTCTCCTTTTAAGCTATATGCTATTAAGGTGTTAAGTGAATATGTTATAGACTGGTTAAAAATTATTTGCTTTTAGGATCCTACTAACCCATTACTTGGTTGGTTGGTTGACCTTTCTTGAAGAGGACCAAATTGGACGTAATTTTCATTCCACTAAAAAAAATGAGGTTTGGGGGGCGGTGGGGCAGCTAGGTGCCTGTATTCTAGAGGAATAGATAGTGGATAGAGCACCAGCCCTGGAGTCAGGAGGACCTGAGTTCAAATGTGATCTGAGACACTTCACACTTCCTAGCCATGTGACCCCTGGGCAAGTCACTGAACCCCAACTGCCTCAGGAAAAAAAAGTGAGACTTCCCCTCTCCTACATGGAAAAGGGATTTCTAGCAATAAGGTCACCTTTCGCCAAACAATGTGGACATTGATACTTTGGGCCTGGAACTTGAGCCATTTGGTAGGTGCCTAGGTCAGCTGTACATAATCAAGATTTTAATCAACACGTGCCCTTCCCTCTTAATACAAAGGCGTCAAAAGTCCCTGTGCCAACCGCCAGTGTTGGGCCCCCAAAATGGCTGTTTTAAAACAAGACTTTGAGGATTTAACGTCCCAGTGTCTTTACCAGTGGAGGGACAAAAGCAGGCGAGGCTACCCCGAGCTGTGACACCCCCACTTACACTAGCCAAGAAGGAGCAGCAACTTTGGGGTGCTCACCTACCGAACCAACAGGAAGATCCGTTTGATGCAAACTGGTCACCCTCCGCTCCGGTCCGTTTATAATTGTCACTCATCCAAATGTAGCTGTCATATCTGCGATAGAAGAAAAAAAATTTGGAAACAAAATTAATTTGACTTTCCCCTCCTCCACACGTCACGGGGAGCAAAAGACGAGCGGAGAAAAAATTGGGTTCCCACAGAAACCAACCCCACCAAGGTCCTTTTTAGAGTTCTCAGTCACAAAAGCCCTTCCTGCCTCCCTCTCCAGCTCACAAATCTAGCTTGTCAAGGGGATCCCTCAGCCCTGCCTGTTTTCTCTTCCAGTCGTTTTCCCAACAGCCCCGCCATGCCACCGCCTCGGGAGCAAGCGGTCAGCAGCCCCCCGACGCCGCACTCCCAGAAGCTTGAGCCTAACTCCCTTCCGAACGTTGCAGAGGGGCCGTTTCGCCCCGGGTTCCCTCTTAACGGCACCCCCTGGGAGAGGGGGCAGGCTCCCACGGGAGCACCCCATGTCGTTGGGCCCCCACCTGCCGAACCCCAAATCTAGTCCCCAGCTTTCTTTTAGCAGCCCAAGTCCGGGATCCGGGAGGGGGCGGAGCCCCTCCCGCTAAGGGGCCAATGGACAAGTGGCGAAGCCGCCCTCAGCAGGAGGAGTTTGACCCAGAGATTGATAAAATCTCTGAGTCTCGTCCCCTCCCTAGAGAGATTACGAGCCTTCTCCAGCTCTTCTACCCGGACTGGCTCCCCCGGGTCCTTCCGTCCACTCACCTACCCGTGGGCAAAATGGCGAGGGGGCAACTGCGGAGCGCCCTTTATAGGCCGGACCCCGTCACCGTCGATTTCTATGGACCGCTCCACCTGGCCCACTGTTCTGCCGCCTCCCCCCGCACCAGGAGAAAATGGGCACTATCCACACCGAGGCCCGAGTGCGGTGGGGGCAGGGTTGGGCTGGAGAGGAAACTGAGGAACGGCGAGGGGCTGCAGTCCGTGCCTGCTGCCTCTAGCGCTCTCCTGCGCCAAGGGGTAAACTGAGGCTCAGCTGGAGGGGCTGTCTCTGTTTGTATCAGGAGAAGGGGAAGAAAAGTAAGTTGTTGTGACCCACCTGGGCAGGTGCGGGAGGCTTGGATTGTGGTAAACAGGACACGGTTAACCGGGTGCAAGAAGCTTGGGTCCTAGTAGACAGGAGGCCAGGAAGCTTGGGTCCTGCTGCATGTTTCTATCCTTTGTTTTTGTCAAAATTTGGTCAGTGGTTAAAAAGTAAACATCTCCCTGGAGGCATCTGCCCCCATCCCTCTCTTTGCTTCTTAAATGCCCACCCTGAAGTGTCTCCTTAAACCAATCAGTACTCTGGGTGCTTGATCCTGGGCTCCTTTACACGACAATACAGCCTTTTCCTTAGAGAAAGCAGTCGAGAGTCTAGGTAATTCTTACCTGCCCAATCTCCTCTTCTACTGCACCTGCTGCCTTAAGGGGTAAACTAAGGCTCAGCTGTTTGAATACCCTATTGGGAAAACCACTCTTCCCCTTCGAAGGGGAAACCGAGGCATGGCTGGAGAGGATAGTGTCCAAATCTGTCACGAGTCCGTGTGCTCTGTCCATAGAATAAAAGGAAAGCTATAGAGACTTCATTTTGGAAAGCAGGAAGTATGCTGAGGACCCTCCTTCTCCGGAGCAGAAACTGAGGCACAGCTGGAGATGGAGAGGCAATCTGTCTAGGACCACTCTGAGCCCATTCCTCTTCTTTCTACAGACTGTGAGAAAGCCCCACCTGAGGGCCTAAGCTGAACATAGAGCAGAAACTGAAATGGCCAGAGGAACTAGTAAGATGGATCTCTCCACTTAGAGTGATAAATTGAGGCATGTCTGGAGGAGCTCCCACCAAGCTGGGGAGGAAGGCAGGAGGAGAGGGCCAGTGGTTACAAATATATGACTGTTTTGAAATCCCACCCCAGAGGGTAAAGTGAAATTTAACTAGAGATCTTTAAATACGTCTCTCAGAGTCTTTGGCTATAATATTCCTGAGAGTTTTGATATTAAGCTCTCCTTCAGATGGTGATTAGTAGATTCTCTCAGTTTCTCTTTGACTCTCTGGTTTTAGAACATCAGATGAGTTTTCCTTGATAATTTCTCGAAATGCGATGTCTAGGTTCTTTCTTTGGTCATGAATTTCAGTAATCCAGTAATTCATTTATCTCTCCTTAATATATTTTGTAATCAGGCTTTTTCCTGATGAAATATTTCACATTTTATTCTATTTGTTCATCCTTGTGACTTTATTTTATTGATTCTCAATATTAATGGAGTCATTCTCTTCTACTTGCCTAATTCTAATTTTTAAGGTGTTATTTTCTTCAGTGAGCTTTTATACCTCCTTTTCCATTTGACCTATTCTGCCTTGTAAGATGTCATTTTCTTCAATATTTTTGTGCCTCTTTTACAAAACTCTTAATTCTCTTTTCATAATTTTATTCCTTTGATTTAATTTCTTTACCTAATTTCCCCTCACCATTCTTGCTTGTGAAAATCATTTTAGCTTTGCCTAGAATTCTTGTGGGGTTTGTGTCCAATTCAATTTTTTATAATTTGTTGTTGTTGTTGACTCTTTTCTCATTTTCCTACCTTTTTTTTTAAAATTTTGAGCTTGATGTTAACGTTGGATCTGTTGTGCATGGGGTGATAAGAGCATCATCTCAAGCTTCAGACTTTTTCATACTGCTGTTTTCAGAACTAGTTCTGGGGGATTGAAAGTTTTCAGTCCTTCCAAGGTGATGTGGTCCAGTGAGAGATGTGGTCACTGCATTTCTGATTTGAACTCCTTTTCTTATCCTGGAAGGGCCCCTTATCCCTTTGGGATTCTAATCAATTTTGTTCCTCAAGGTCCCTGATCCGTGAACAGAAATAATACTGCTCTTCAGTGCTTCCATTTCCTCATGACCAAAAGTGCTCTTTCTCACCCTTGACCTATGCTTCGGAAATGAGTATAGTCAATGGAGTTGTCAAACAGCATCTCACCCAGCATCCAATGCTAAGACAAGGGTTTCCATATTGACAAGATGCCCTTAACATTTCTGACTTGGGAGCCCCCAAAGTTACTGCTTTTTTGTTATTAACACCAAGTCCTACCCGCTGATGTTTCATCCATGTGAGTTTTACGTCATTATCTACTCCTTATGTCAGTCACAGATCTCTCTTTCTAAACTTAGGCTAGAAGAATGACTCATTCTTACTTATTTGTCCTTTCATTCGAAAATTCAATTTGAGGCATTACTTTGAAGTTTTTGAAGGAGAATGGTGGGAAAACTCAGCTGAATACTTAACTCAACAACATGAGTTCTGCTCTCAGGAGTTTCCTTCAATTATCTCTTTAAATGATTAGAATATGATGCTTACTTGAGATCGACTATCTAGGATAGCATTGAAGACCATATTCTCAATCTTTACTATTATTAACTCTGTGTGGAGACTTATAAGCCAATATGGGGGTGACAATCATGTGACCATTGTCAATGTTCAATAGACCCCATCTCCCAAAAAGTCAAAAAGCGTTGTCAACTGGTGAACTCTGGGTTGGTTTCTCCTTGAGTCTCTCAAGTTAAAAGCACAGATCTAGGGACTTTCAATCTCTACACCCTGAAATCATCACTATGACAGTAGTAAAAGTATCCCATCAATCTAAGTCTCTACTGTCTCTTTCATGTATAGAGTATGTTTGTAAGTAACTTGTTTTATGAAATGAGGCATTTGCCCGTAATATCTCAGACACCATATCTTTTACACATTGGATTATCTCTTAAAAAGATAAACTTTTTTTTTCATTTGAGAACATTATAAAATAAAAAAGAGGTGACAAATTTTTAAACATTCTCAAGTATATAGGGAATGTTAAATATTGAAATATTTTAAAATACATTTCTATTTCTAGAGAATGCTACTCCAGCATTTAGGAGACAGTATTCCTCCAGATGGTGTGATTATTCTAAATGATCTGGAAATTAATAATTTTTTTTTGATGGTGACTTTTTTCCTTTTACTTAATAATATTTTTTTCATTACATGTAAAGATAGTTTTCAATATTCATTTTTGTAAGATTCTGAATTCCAAACTTTTTTCTTCCTCCCTAACTTACCTTCCCCCTCTCCAAGACAACAAGCAATCTGATGCTGGTAATATGTGTACAATCATTTTTTTTTATTTTTATTTAATAGCCTTTTATTTACAGGATATATACATGGGTAACTTTACAGCGTTAACAATTGCCAAACCTCTTGTTTCAATTTTTCACCTCTTACCCCCCCCACCCCCTCCCCTAGATGGCAGGATGACCAGTAGATGTTAAATATATTAAAATATAACTTAGATACACAATAAGTATACATGACCAAAACGTTATTTTGCTGTACAAAAAGAATCAGACTCTGAAATATTGTACAATTAGCTTGTGAAGGAAATCAAAAATGCAGGTGTGCATAAATATAGGGATTGGGAATTCAATGTAATGGTTTTTAGTCATCTCCCAGAGTTCTTTTTCTGGGCATAGCTAGTTCAGTTCATTACTGCTCCATTAGAAATGATTTGGTTGATCTCGTTGCTGAGGATGGCCAGGTCCATCAGAACTGGTCATCATCTAGTATTGTTGTTGAAGTATATAATGATCTCCTGGTCCTGCTCATTTCACTCAGCATCAGTTCGTGTAAGTCTCTCCAGGCCTTTCTGAAATCATCCTGTTGGTCATTTCTTACAGAACAGTAATATTCCATAATTTTCATATACCACAATTTATTCAGCCATTCTCCAACTGATGGACATCCATTCAGTTTCCAGTTTCTAGCCACTACAAAAAGGGCTGCCACAAACATTCGTGCACATACAGGTCCCTTTCCCTTCTTTATAATCTCTTTGGGATATAATCCCAGTAGTAACACTGCTGGATCAAAGGGTATGCACAGTTTGATAACTTTTTGAGCATAGTTCCAAACTACTCTCCAAAATGGTTGGATTCGTTCACAACTCCACCAACAATGCATCAATGTCCCAGTTTTCCCACATCCCCTCCAACAATCATCATTATTTTTTCCTGTCATCTTAGCCAATCTGACAGGTGTGTAGTGGTATCTTAGAGTTGTCTTAATTTGCATTTCTCTGATTAATAATGACTTGGAGCATCTTTTCATATGACTAGAAATAGTTTCAATTTCTTCATCTGAGAATTGTCTGTTCATATCCTTTGACCATTTTTCAATTGGAGAATGGCTTGATTTTTTATAAATTAGAGTTAATTCTCTATATATTTTGGAAATGAGGCCTTTATCAGAACCTTTGACTGTAAAAATATTTTCCCAGTTTATTGCTTCCCTTCTAATCTTGTCTGCATTAGTTTTGTTTGTACAAAAACTTTTCAGTTTGGTATAATCGAAATTTTCTATTTTGTGATCAGTAATGATCTCTAGTTCTGCTTTGGTCATAAAGACCTTCCCCTTCCACAGGTCTGAGAGGTAAACTATCCTATGTTCCTCTAATTTATTAATAATTTCATTCTTTATGCCTAGGTCATGAACCCATTTTGACCTTATCTTGGTGTACGGCGTTAAGTATGGATCAATGCCTAGTTTCTGCCATATTAGTTTCCAATTTTCCCAGCAATTTTTATCAAACAGTAAGTTCTTATCCCAAAAGCTGGGATCTTTGGGTTTGTCAAAGACTAGGTTGCTATATTTGTTGACTGTTTTATCCCTTGAACCTAATCTATTCCACTGATCAACTAATCTATTCCTTAGCCAATACCAAATAGTTTTGGTAACTGCTGCTCTATAATATAATTTTAGATCTGGTACAGCTAAGCCACCATCATTTGATTTTTTTTTCATTAATTCCCTTGAAATTCTTGACCTTTTGTTTTTCCATATGAACTTTGTTGTTATTTTTTCTAGGTCATTAAAATAGTTTTTTGGGAGTCTGATTGGTATAGCGCTAAATAAATAGATTAGTTTAGGTAATATTGTCATCTTTATTATATTTGCTCGCCCTATCCAAGAGCATTTAATATTTTTCCAATTGGTTAGATCAGACTTAATTTGTGTGAAAAGTGGTCTGTAATTTTGCTCATAAAGTTTCTGATTTTCCCTTGGCAGATAGATTCCTAAATATTTTATATTATCAGTAGTTACTTTAAATGGAATTTCTCTTTGTAACTCTGACTGTTGGATTTTGTTAGTGATATATAAGAATGCTGATGACTTATGTGGGTTTATTTTATAACCAGCAACTTTGCTAAAGTTGTGGATTATTTCTAATAACTTTTTAGCAGAATCTCTGGGGTTCTCTAAGTATACCATCATGTCATCGGCAAAGAGTGATAATTTGGCTTCCTCATTGCCTATTCTTATTCCTTTAATCTCTTTCTCAGCTCTTATTGCTATAGCTAGCGTTTCTAATACAATATTAAATAGTAACGGTGATAGTGGGCAACCTTGTTTCACTCCAGATCTTATTGGGAATGGTTGCAGTTTGTCTCCATTACATATGATGCTTACTGATGGTTTTAAATAGATGCTGCCTGATTATTTTAAGGAAAAGTCCATTTATTCCTATACTCTCAAGTGTTTTTAATAGGAATGGATGTTGGATTTTATCAAATGCTTTTTCTGCATCTATTGAGATGATCATATGGTTTTTGTTAATTTGGTTATTAACATGGCCAATTATATTGATAGTTTTCCTAATATTGAACCAGCCCTGCATTCCTGGTATAAATCCTACTTGATCATAGTGTATTATCTTGGAGATGATTTTCTGTAGTCTTTTTGCTAATATCTTATTTAAGATTTTAGCATCAATATTCATTAGGGAGATTGGTCTATAATTTTCTTTCTCTGTTTTCAGCCTGCCTGGTTTAGGTATCAGTACCATGTCTGTGTCATAGAAGGAATTTGGTAGGACTCCTTCATTCATGCTACTCCAGCATTTAGGAGACAGTATTCCTCCAGATGGTGTGATTATTCTAAATGATCTGGAAATTAATAATTTTATGGCCACAGATCTTTCCTATCTGTGTTTCAAGTCACCTAGTCCTGTGTGCCTCAGTTTACTCATCTGTAAAATGACCTGTTAAAGAAATTAGTAAACATCATTTCTAAGCCTGTGCTAAGCATTGGGAATTAAAAGAGGCCGACGACTGGCTAAATCAGAAAGGTACTGAGAGAGGACCACATAGGAACTTTTCTGGAGGCTGAGGCCAGAAGCTGCCCCCCAGCCCCCAGGCCCTTCACTCAGGCCGGCTGCGGGGATCTCCTTCCTTTCCTAACAGCCGCAGGAGTCTGGCCAGAGCCGGGTCTAAAGGTTTCCGCTCTTCCCCAGTGACTAGCCGTCGGGATCTCTAGGAGCGCCGCCAAACCTCTCCCCTCCCCTCCCCAGTCTGTCTGGGCCCGAAAGCCCCAGCCCTGGCGACCCGCAGGCCTTATCTCGGAAATCCAGGGGCTAATGGGAGGCTAATGGACGCTAATCGCCCAGATTGGTTTTACTGCCTCGGCTCCCTCTTTCCCGTCCCCTCCCCCCACGCAGTATTCCCCAGAAGCCGAGGGAAAGCACCGGGAGGGAAAGCGCCTTTTGCCAGGTTTGCTCCCAGGCCGGGGCGGCCTGGGGCCGGAGCGTCTCTCCCCCTGCGGGGCCTCGGGCTGGAGGCCAGAGTCACAGGCCGGATCTTTTTGAATCTCGTGGTCCCGGAGGGCGAGACTAGAAGCGCAAATCCTGTCCTGAAAGGGACTTCAGGAGACAGGCCATTCGTTCTTACAATTGCTCCGGAAAGTCCTCTAGTCTGCCGTGGCGCGCCCAATAACGAGCAGCCGAGGAGACATTTGAACCCAGGTCCCTCGGCTCCAGAGCCTTCGGAAGCCAGAAGTTGCAGAAAGGCGCCGCTTAAAGAAAATAAGCTCGAAGTGGAGGACTCCCGGTGTGGGGAACTCTGGTGGGCCCCAAGCAGAGGCTGTCCGACCTCTGGGCACGGGTGGGCACGGGATACCAGGGAGGAAAGGGCCCAGATGGTCCCTGCCAGCCCCTGCGGCGAAGATGCTGCGACCCTTCGGGCAGTGCGCCCCAGGTGGAGGATCCGAATCCTTGGCTTCCACACCTGGGCTTCTCCCTCCGGAGCCCGACTCTCCCAGCCCCACTCCGCCCTCAATCCGTCACCTGCGGTTTCTCTCTGTGACTTGGGACTAGTCCCTTTTAAAGAGAGGGGGCCTCCCAGCCGCTAAAGGAAAGAGGAAGGTCACCATTCTACAAGCGTGTTCGCTGACAGAGGACACAGAAGAGACACAGAAATATAGAGGCCACAAGAAATTTTTTAAAAAGAGACGACTAGGGGCAGCTAGGTGGTGCAGTGGATGGAGCACCAGCCCTGAAGTCAAGACCTGAGTTCAAATCTGATCTCAGACACTTAACACTTTCTAGTTGTGTGATCCTGGGCAAGTCATTTAACCCCAATTGCCTTAAAAAAAAAGAAAGAAAGAAAGAAAGAAAGAAAGAAAGAAAGAAAGAAAGAAAGAAAGAAAGAAAGAAAGAAAGAAAGAAAGAAAGAAAAGCCTCCTGATGCCCGGGAAGGAGTGGGGAGAAGAGGTAGAAAAAAAAAACTTGGAATTCTGTGGAGAGGGAACACGAAAAAAATGACACTCAGTTCGTTGCAAAAATGGAGGGAATTTGATTCTGTTTATTGAATACACAGTTGTAAAGGACATTTTTACTCATTAAAGAAACGAAAACATTTTAAATTTAATGCATATATGCCGTAAAAAGAGAGTCGAAAGTGGACACAAAATAATTTGAAGACTTTAGGGTGTGCCTAGGAACCCCTGGCACATCCTGTACTGGCAGGAGGCGTTGAAATAGCAGAGGCATTGAAATAACTAATTTCCAAGCATTTATTGAGCACCCCCTAAGTTCCTGACACTGGCCAAGTTCTGGGGAACACAAAGAAAAAGCAGAGGGAGTCGTTTCCATTCTCTCAGGGAAAGTGCCACGAAAAGACGTAGATAATGGTCTTAACTTTATTAAGTAAATAAACGTTCATAAAATCAAGAGAGTTAGTTGGGGAGGAAGGGCTAGAAATCCGGGGAGAGAGAAATCTGTTTCGTGTGAGTGCTACATATTAAAAGTAATAGCAACTGTGGGGACAAGAAAAGTTAAGGGGGGAAAGGGGGATAAAAGAGGGAGCGAAGGGAACCAGGAAAAGATCTGAAGGAGGACCGGAGGCAGAGGGCGAAAGGGTGGGAAAGCGCAGCTGCCGGGTGCTCCAATGGACTGCCCTCCTTCCACCTCCAAGGATAGAGCTTCTATTTCGGAGGGCTCCCAAAGGAGGCACACTGACTACTGGCGGACAGTGGGGTAGGGAAGGGTAGCTGCCCAGCTGCAGCTGAGATCCCACCTTGGAGAGGGCTACTCACCCCTGGCGAATAGGGAAGGCTGGGATTCTCGCGATTTTTTCCTAGTCAAGCCGGGGTCCCGGGTAGCTGGACTTCCCAATGTCTTAGAGAGAAAGAGAGAGAAGCTGCTATTTCTGGTTTTTTTTTTTTGTTGTTTGTTTGTTTTTTTTATGTTTCCAGCCTTCTTCCAAGACCCGGCCCTCTCCCAATGGCTTTGCTGGGAGAGGGCGACCAAGCTCAAGAGAAATGTAGAACCTCCCTAGCAATGGACCTGTATCCGGGTACCCAGGAGCAGTCTCACCACACTGAGAGGTCAGTTATCAGACGCTGGCTGCCCATTGTAAGCCGACAACTCATGAAATTTAACTGAAAGGCTTGGGCACCTGCCCAAGCTACCCGAGTCCCTTCCCAGACAAACCAGGAATCTTAGATAAGGAATACATGGGGGAGACAGACTTTAAGGGAGAGAAGAGGGTCATTATAGAATAATAATAGATCGTGCCTAGGAGGCCACTGACCGGTTTACAGAGCTCCTTCCTTCCTGCAACCCTGTGGCCCTAGAAGTATTATTGTCTCCATATCTAGAGGAATGGGTGAAGCGATAGTCTAGCTCTGGATCACACCCTATGACTTGATGGCTCTGGAATTCTAAGACCTGGGTACAAACCTCATCTGAGCACTTCCTACCAGCCAAGAAATCTTGATGTGATTTATTTCAACCGTCTGACTTTACAGGAGAAACTGAGGCTCAAAAGTGAAGTGAAATGCCCAAGATCACAAAGCAGTTAGCAATTGGCTAACTTTGGCGTGGAGATTTAAGCGTTATAAAGCGCTTTATGTATATAGTAGTAAATTCCTAAAGTACTATGGAAGTCATCACCCCCACTGTACAGATGAGAAAACTAAAGCGAAGAGAAAAATTAAATCTGGCCCAAGTCCCACAGCTATGAGTGCCCCAGCAGAAGGTAAATGCACCCACGTCTGGGCTCGGTTATAATACCCTTTTCACCATCTCCAAACTCCCTCTTGGAGAAAGAATTCGAATTTAGGTCCTCTAGCTCTAAATCTGGCTGCCCCGGGCGGGGGAGGGAGGAGGAGCATCCATGGAAATGAAAGTACCCGGGCTCCCCAGACGCGAATGGAAGAGACTGGACTGCTCATGCTCCTCTCTCCGTCTCCGCCCTGTCTCGTTTGCTTGTAGGGCAAGGCCCGGGAGAGGACAAGGAAGCGGAGGACGGAGTCAGCAGCAGCACGGGCTGTCCCGGAGGTCCCTTCGCCGAGCGCTCCAAGGCTCGTCCGAGACGGAAGCGCCGCGTCCTCTTCTCGCAGGCGCAGGTGTTGGAACTGGAGCGACGCTTCCGGCAGCAGAGGTACCTGTCGGCGCCCGAGCGCGAACACCTGGCCCGCGCGCTGCAGCTCACCTCCACGCAGGTGAAGATCTGGTTTCAAAACCGCAGGTACAAGTGCAAGAGGCAGCGGCAGGACGCGTCCCTGGAGCTGGCTGGCCAGCCGCTCCCGCCCCCGCCGCTGTCCGCGCGCAGGGTGGCGGTGCCGGTGCTGGTCCGCGATGGCAGACCCTGTGTCCGAGCGGGAGGCCAGCCCTACCTGGCTCCGCCCTATACCCCCTACGCTTGCTACGGCGCCGGGCCCGCCTCTCGCTACCAAGCCCCGGGCTCCGGAGCGAAGCGAAGCTTCGGCAGGGCGCATCTGGAGGCCCAGAGCTCCCAGACGCAAGCGCGAGGCACGCTTCAGGGCGTCAGGGCCTGGTGAGGCTCCCACCGCTGCTCCGCATCCCCAGATTGCTCTGCGAAGAGGGGCCATTGCTCCCCACAGTCTCCCCCTTTCTGACGGTGTATAGAAGCAGCCTCCCCCACTGCATCCCCGACAACCCCGCTTTCCAAGAGGCTCGGTCCATTCCATTCTGGCTTAATTTTCATTTCTTGACTTTGTGGTCAGATAAAACTCACCCCGGGTTTTGTTTTTTTGTTTTTTTTTTTAAGCCAAAAGACACCTTGGGGATCGACTTCGAATCTCTCCTTTTGCAATTGAAAGAGAAGGAGGCCTAAAGGAGGAGAATGACTTGTCCAAGTTTATTTGGCAGAGCGCAGAAAGCTTCCTCCTCTTAGAATAAGTAATACCCAAAGAGTCTGATGCTTCCTATCAGCAAGTTTCATTGTGTTCGTTCATTCAGCCCGCATTATTTAATTCCCTACTATGTGCAATTTGCCTCTTCCTCGCCTTAGCCCCCAAGTTCCCCACCCCCAAGCCAGGGCAGACATTCTCCCAATGGGTAAGTGCCCACTCCTCTCTTCCTTCACACAAGTAAGGCTGATGTCAAGGCCGCTCATGGCTGTGGGGGAAACCGGTCTGTTTGGAACCAGAGGCCGGTAGTTGCTCTGCAGATTCTCACCTGTGTGACCTTGCGATAATCACAATCTCTTCTGCCTTTTTATTGTTCTTTTCTCAAGACCAAGTTTTACAACATCTGCTTGTGGGTTTCCTAGAACCTAAATCTCACCATATCTACTCAAAAGAGTACAACTATTATGAAAAGGAACAAACAATTAAGAAAAAGAAATTTATTCAAACAGAATAGATTTGAGGTTAGATAAAATCAATAAAGACCAAAAAGAGGGAGAGGGAGAGGGAGAGAGAGAGGGAGAGACAGGAAAAGGAAAAAAAAGGAAAAAAACCCTTCCCTAAGAGTGATAACATCTAATACTGGGGTGGCTCCCTTCTTTCCAGTCATCCAACAAATTTCAAAATCAGTTTCCTTTCTGGCTGAGCACACATCATGTCGCTTGCCAATTATTCTCTCTTCTGAATTATAACATCATCCAACTCCTTTTTCCTCTTGACTCAAAAATATACCATATTATATTATCCAAATAAATTCAAAGCCTCTCTCCACCTCACTGCAAACTGTATACAACAGATGCCTGTTTTCCCTTCTTTTCTTTCTAACAGTAGTTGCCAGTGATTTAAACTCATCACACACACAAATCTGGCCATGTCTCCTTCCCTCCTGTTATTCTTGATAAATTCTGAGTGTTGTCTATCACTCCCCAAGAAGAAAAACTTTTTCCAGTCTTTTTAAAAATTTACATCCTCACAGGCCCCTACATGTCTCTGTATTCTCTGATTCAGGCATATTTACTAGACTTTCTCACTGTTCCTCCTATCTTTTCTCTATGTTGGTTGACAGAGCCAGGGGTTGCCTGCTCCACAGTGCTGGAGGACAAATGATCCCTGTTTATTTTTTAAAAATTGAAAAGCCATTTAAAAATCCCTCCCTGCCCAATATTTTATGCTTTAAAAGCACATCTTCTCCCCTTGGCATAAATCATCTGTAGGATAGCATATTGGTTTCTTCTCAGAGGAGGAGCTTCTTAAGAATGATGGCTTGCTCATCTTCTGGGGCTGGATTTCACCTCAGCAGATTAAGATTCTGCCTTCTCAGAAGATTAAGAAATGTAATTGAAGCTGGCAGATATTTGATTGTTCATAAGTAAATCCCAGTGATACGTCTTGATGCACATGCAGTGCTACCACTTTCTCTAAAGGCTCTTTTTCTAGTAGCTTAGAACGTTCCTGTTGAAATGGACATTTTTACAATTTCCATGAATTACAAGGATCTACTTGTGGGTTCTCTAATAACTGAATGTCCCTAAAGGACATCAAAAGCCTGTGATAGATATTGTATCATTGTATCATGACATCAATCTTTTGGGGAACCAATCTACAGAGACCATCTATCTCTGCAGTGGCACCATGAGGACTCAAGGAGTTTCAGGGATAAAAGGCAGCAATAAGACAGGATGAAACCATAAGTCTCTCGACATAAGACCAGCCATAATCCTGAGGATATTGATTAACCTAGCAATGAAAGCTACCCAAAGGTAAAAGACTGCTTACCAATGCAATGGGAAGTAGACAACTTCTTCAAACAGAAAGCCTGTATTGGCCATTTGTTAGGCATGTTGGGCAAGCTCAGGTACTGTTTTACTCTAGATGATGGCTTTAAAATTACACTGAAACCACTGACATCGTTTTGAAAAGTAGGAACAATTTTCCTCCAAGGAACAAATATTACTGTGCTCAATGATTCAGATTAATTGTGTCTACCACCACCCAGTGGCAGCAAATCCTAACTACAAAAGTAAGTTATATTTTGGGAAAAGAAAATGACCTAAGTATGAGGTTGCTAGTCTCGATTCATGTGTTTACCTAGCAGCAACCTTCAGGTTAGTAAAGAGTTTTCTCTTTTCCCAATGAAAAAAATGTAAGTAGTTATTATATTACTTATCGATAAGTATAAAAACAAATTACAATGGTACAAAACAGGATTCCCATTTCAGATGGCCTCCAACTCAAGTTCATGTCGCTGGACTCTAGACAAGCTGAAGACCAGAGTCCAAGGGCCATACAAAAATTCACACATCACCTCCATTTGATGAGAGGTCTTGCAAGTTTAGAGGGGTCTGGTTAAGTCAGAATGGGTATAATGCGCAAAAGTTTGATTTTGTGAATCATTCTATGTGTGATGGCAAATATTAAATGAAATTAAGTCTTCAGTTTCTAAAAAACGAGACTAAAACACTAAAAAAAACTTTCATATTTTAAAATACCCCAAATTTCATAGACCTAGAGAACTGAAGGATAGCTGTAAAATGTGCATTTAGTGAAACTTTATGTCTCAAGCCTTTTTTCAATACTGCAGTAACCCTAATGCCAAATTTTCATAGCAGAATTACAGATATTCAGGGTATGGGAGCATCTTTCACACTTATCCCATCAAGTCCTGGTGTTGCCCCCCTTTCTTTGCTAGAATATCCTGAATTACTAGTATATGAAGCCAACAAATAACTGAGCTTGCATTTAAAGAAAGATTCACAGCAAATCATTTGAAGATAGGTAGAATAATATACCACAACTTGTTAAAAATGCACTTAGGCCTATGCATCATTACTCAGAGAAATACATAATTAAAATATGGATTAAATTCTTGTCTAAAATATTGTTACTGTAATTGTTGTTTTTTCAAGAAAGTCCAAGAACAGCTTCCACATCTTCTTATGGCTATTCTCTTTTAAGAAGCTTTGGGGGAGTTAAGTTTTCATCAAATAATTCAGGTCTTTAAATGAACTCCAAAAGAAACTCTTCTCCTTTTTGCTGATGATCCATTTAAGAAAACTTAAATCTTAAAAAGATCTTAAAAAGAAACATTTTATATATATTTGCATATAAAATATGTATACATATGTTTACTATACTTGCCTCAAATATACCAACATAGCCAAAAGATATGATATATACGTAATATACTTACCTCAATATATAAAGCACCACAAAAAGATAAAAATACATCAATATACACAAACATATTTATAAGCTTTTTTTTTTAAATTGGATCTGAGAGAGCTCAAAAATTCTTCTCCAGAAGAAGATAAGTCTGTATTGTCTTAGAACCTAACTTTGAATCACCTAAGAAGCATTAAGAAAAATTAAGTGTTATCTTTCAAATGTCATTCTCCCAGTGACATCTTTGCAAGGGTTATAAAGAATAGATAATTGTTAAGGACCATACCTAAGTGAATTGTAAGGGGCAGGTCAATTCTCCAAGAGCCTCCACATCTGTGAACATCTGAAGGAGTTGCAGGGGCAGCCTTTACTGACACAGGTGTTGCTTGTGGACTGGGAAAATAAATTGGAGGCAGAGGGAAGAGGAGAGAGGTCAGATCTCCCCAGATCCACTCCATTAGAGGGGACTATGGATGTTTTAATAAAGTGCCATTTACTCAAATGTCTGCCTCAGTCTATCATTTTATAGGTTAGATAATTTTAATCACCACGATGTTGGTGATCTAGATGGAATAGGCCTTTTTTGGACAGCCCTTGTATGGGACCCCAAAAGGAAGTGCACACCAGGTTGAATTATCAATGACTCCCCAATGGACACCAGCCCTGAGAGATTGTACTCCCCTTGTTTGCACCCAAATTTTCTGACTCTGAGGTAAGTCTCATCAAAATCAAGGCATCAGCCAAGGCATGATCCTGCCTTGATTTACCCTAAATAAATTTTCACTAAGAAGGGTCCCCAGTTAAACTAAGAGAAACTGCTTATGACTTAATTTGTCTAAATTAATAAGCTCTGGAACACTCAAATTCTATTTTTATAAAAATTATGTGGTTATAATTTTAACTTTTTTAAACATAGCTTCCTGTTCTCTTTTTTTCTTCCATTTTTCTTTCATTTTGTTAAGACTAAGGAGATTCAGCAGTGGAATTGCAAGTTCCTCATTTTTAGTCATCCAGCCACAGAAACTTCCTGTTGGATAAAATAGATTTTTTTGCATTTAAATTCCTTCAGCAAAGTGTAGTTAACTCATTTTTTGTTATTAGTAAAGAAATCTTTTAAATTGGTTGAGGGAAAACTTTCATTGGTTCACTCTGGGACAGGGGAAACCATTCTTTAATCAGTCCTTTGATGGGTAGGGTTTGGGAAAATAATTTTCCCCTCTAGACTTCTAATAATACCTTGACAAAGCAGTAATTTGTGGGAGAACTGATAGCCTTAGGGGGAGAGATTCCCAGCCATAATGGTAAACTGTCAAGTCATGTGACCATTCTGGGTGCAATCTCACCCCCTTCTGATTTGTAAAGAAGATTCATGAGATGAGGGAGGGAAAAGGTTATTTTCCCTTATATTTACTTAGTATTGGATTAGTTGTTGACAATCCTCTAAAACTTCCTAAAATTTTAGCTCTGAAAGTAGGTATAAATTTTGACTTTTAGGCCCTAGTTGATCAGCCTAAGAAATTAAGAATTGCCAAGGCAAATCCCTGAATGTTTTTGAGTTAGCTATAGGACAAAATCACATAGGTGGTCTCAGGCTGATAGAAATTGAGCTCCTTGTTCATATTCCAAAGATGTAATCTCCAGACCTTTAGTTGGGGAACTTCTCAGAAGGTTAAGGCAGATCTTCAGGAATCTAGTCCAATTCTCTTAGGGAAACTTCTGCCCAAGAACTGATGCTTCTGGTCAGGAAGATGGAGTCGAGTATAAAGTGAGCAAAGCATCCTACAAAATCCCATTTGAGACAGAATTGGACTCCCTGTTGGGGAATGACTAAAGAGCTATTAAGCTGTGTAAAGTTAGGTCTCAGAACACAAAGGGTTTATTAAGGGACTGTGTTGGAACTTTTGGAAATTAGAAATTCCATAACTTTCTGTGGAATTTTATTGACTATATTCCCAAAATCAATTTAGAACAAGTAAACAATTGATATTGCTTAATTAATTCTCAGTTTTTCTTTCCTGTGGTTATACTTTTAAAAAAAAATCTAGAGAAAGGAAAAGTTAACAAGCTCTCCCATCTGTCAGGAATTACTATTAGGAACTAAATACAAAGTACACTTAAAATGAGTGAATCCTTTGACAAATTAGAATAAAGTGTTACTAAGTTACATTTTTATAAATTCTAAGAATGTTAGCCTAGGATAATCCTTCTCTTTTTTAATTATGTTGACAGGTTATCAATTCTATATTTAATAGAGGAGACAGGTAAGAGCTTCAAAATTTCCTAGAGAAAAACTTTAGAAGTTCAGGTTTGATTTAACATTGTGTTTTATTATATGTTCATTGTGTGTCTGATGAAACCAAGTTGAAGAATAGTGAGTTTTTACTTCAGATAGAAAGAGACCTTATACAATCAGGAAAATCTTTAAAAGAATGGGAAATATGTGTCTGTTTTGTCATTGCTATTCATGCTTTGTGCTAATTCATGGCTAACAGGTTTCTTACCTAAGCCCTTTTCTTTTAATGTGACCAACCAAAAGAAACAGTCTATAAAAAAATAACAAACTTTCAAAATAGGCTTAAAAGAGGATAAATCCCTCTTTTTTCCCTCTATTTGCAACACTGACCACATTGGAGTTGAGTAAAGACAGATACATAAATTAATTGAAAACTAAGATTTTAAAAATTGGAAACCAAATTTGTGATAAGGAAATAATCAAATCCTTTTCATTTCTAATTTGTAATTTGGATGACTTTATAGAAAATATTTTGATGAGCCTGTAAGGTATCTCCAAAGTTTAATGAAAACAACAAAATCAAAAAATGCTCAATCTGTTATTCTTTTTAAGGGACCTTTTAAAATAACTTCAGGAATGATTGAAAGCTGAAGTTTAATTTAAGAACTGTCTTAGTAGTCATGAGATATGTTTAGGAGAGTTTCAGTGAAACAGGAATTCAGGGAAGTGTTACAGTAAGAAAAATTTAGGAAATGTTGTAGGAGAAAGTAAATTTAAAATGTTGCAAGTCTAAAAAATTACATAACTCGGTATTTTAAAAATTAGAGAAGTTCCGATTTGCTAATCTCTAAGTCTGAAATTTTGTGGTATCAATCTGTGGTGATAGTAATTTTAGTATAGATTCTTATGATATACTTAAAAACTTAAACTTGAGATAAGTAGGAAGGAATGTTTGTTATTATAACTCAGATTAAAGAAATTTTAGGCCATCCTCAGAAAAGAATAAAAATGGGTAGAACTGGAATTTATTTAATCTTTTGTTGTTTGCTGCTTTTAAACCAACCTAAGGGCACCAAGCAAGCCCTGATTGGGATTCTAATTGAAAATGAATACCAAAATGCTCCCCAAAAAGAAAACTTCTCTTGAAATCAGAAAGTAACTGAAGGCAGGTGAAATTCAATGGTACTACTTCAGTTTAAATCAGTTGTTTTAGGTCAATTAGAAAAATAGTCAAAATTGTAATGAAATCAATTGATGAAAATAAATTTAAGTTATATAAGGCTATAGTAAGTTAGGGAAAGAATTATTGAAGATAGAATTTAACAAGAATAGGTATAAAAGATAGATATAGAAATAAATTCAGTGCAAGCACACCTAATAAAAGGGTGCTCAGATTAGAAGAGGTCAACTTAAATTGAGCATATGATTTATAAAGATACAAAATACTGAAATTTTGAGAGGGCAAGCAAAACTTGCAAATTATTTAAAGAACAAAATAGATGGACTTAATTTTGAGTGATTTGAAAACAAATAGATAAAAAGTTACATCCTGAGCTCATCAGAAAAGCATCAAGTCTATCAGATATAGTTTCTCTTATATTCCTGTGCCACAGTTGGCGTTGGCCAGATCCCTTGGGCATTTCCAAAATATCTGGATGAATGGTTTTTCCAGTACAAAGAGGCTAATTTTGAAAAGATAGATGATTTCTTCTCTAAGAGTATCCAGCTAGCTAAAATCTGTAACGTCCCATAATGAAGTGGTTTTGTTGTGTGTTGTTTTTTAGTATTTGCCTATCACTTATAAAAACAAAACAAAACTAGGCGATTGTAGCTAAAATTGCCTAAAAGCCCTTAAAGAAATTGATAGGAATTGTGCATTTGTAACTATAAAGAGGTTTACTAAAGAAATTAAGTAAAGAGTTGAATTACATAATGAAATAAGAAAAGTTAAGGAAGAGTTAGGAAAGTTAAGGAAAAGTTAAGGAAGGTAAAGAGTTGGATTCTGCAGTTTCAGAAGAACGAATGAATGGATGGATGGAAGAAAGTTGTTAACTCGGTACCTGGCTTGCAAAGAATGATCTTCTGGGGATAGAATTGAGCAAAATGCTATCCCATTTACTGGTACTTATTCTAATTAGCATAGAATATTAACAAAATTGGGAAAATATAGGCAAAACATGTTAAAATATTACTAAAAATAAGTTCAAGACATAGAAAAAGAAAAAGCATAAACTACTATGATTAGCATGAAAATGCTAGGAGATACTAAGATAAATGAATTTCTATTACTTGATAACTTTGGTGATTTCAAGAAGGCTAAGAGAAGCTGCTAAAGCAAGCTTCTTATAAAAGAGGTACCTCTGCCCCATTATTTTTAGTTTAGTGAGAAGAAACACCTCAAACATCCATTGTATATTTAAGATATTATGAGTTACTGTTTAATTAAATGGAAGATAATCAGTAAGTTATAAATTGTGCCCATTTCCTATTCACCTTTGTGCCTCAGGAAAGGGACTTCCGTCCCTTCAGCTTTTGCATTGTCTGTAGAGGACTACCCCCCATGCATTTATTTAGATAATCCATAGAAAAATGTGTCTTTTCTGTGGACAGGACAGGTAGGGGAAATGAGAGAAGTGATTCATTTGGACCCCTACTCTATTTCAATCACTATTAGTCAATTTAATAGAATCATATCAAAGTTCTGTATATAAGGTCCCAGAGCTGTGAGCTAAAGAATCTAAATTCACTTGCTCAATTATAGGAAGTTAGCTAAAGGTCCTTGACCCTTGTTTTGTTTTATCATGGTGACTGAGCCCAGTGTGGCAGAGATCACAGCTACATGGAAAGCCCCCCAAAATATTTTGCACCTCCAGACCAATCACTCATTCAATAGGAACAGATGACCATAGCTTGTACTATTTCCTCCTGTCCAAATGAAAGAGAATCCTGTCCATCCTATGTGGAGATATTATTCATCCAATTTGTGACCCTGACATATTATTTTAGCTCATGTCAATCAGTGGGATTGTTCTGTATTGAGTATAACTTCTAGAATAACTGGCCATCTAGTCCTATCAAAATAGAGCCCTGGAAGGAGCACACATCTCAAATCAAGACTTAGGGTTCACTTAATTAGAGGAGACCATGGATCCTTTAATAAAGTGCCATTGGCTCACACCTCTACCTCAGTCTTATTGAAGATGGGATAATTTTAAACACATTCATCATGTTGGGCAAACTTGGGTTCTGGTTTTCTTTAGATGATGGCTTTAAAGTCACACTGGAACCATTGACATGAACTAGCAAAGCAGAAGCAGAGTTTTCCATCATTATTACTCAAAGTAACCAAAATTACTAGGCTCAATGATTCAGATTAACCACCACTCAGTCTACCATCCAATGGCAGCAAATCATAATTACAGAGGTAGGTTATATTTTAGAAAAAAAATGACATGTATCATATTAGTAGTCATGATTTATTTGTTTACCTAGCAGCACCCTTCAGGTTAGCAAAGAGCTTTCTCTCTTCACAATGATCATAGGAAGGAGGGATATCTTGCTCATAGGTATAAAAACAACAATGGTACAAAGCAGTATTCCTACCTCAGATGGCCATGGTCTCTAGACAAACTGAATACTAGAATCCAAGAGCCCTATAAAAATTTATACAACATCCATCTCCTATTGGTGAGAGGTATTGCAAGCCTAGGGATCTGATTAAGTCAAAGGGTAATGGGTAAAAGTGTGATTTTGTTCACCTTCATACTGTTATGCATAATGGCAAAATAAAATTGTCTCAGCTTTTTAAAGTGTACTAAAACCAAACATTCCAAATTTCATAGACTGAGTGCACTCAGAGACAGTATAAAACTTATAAAATTAGCAGTGAAATTTTACTCAAGTCTTCAACCATGCAGTAATTGTAACAGCCAAAAAAAAAAAAAAAAAAAGCAGACCTAGAGAAACTCAGAATATGGCAGCATCTTTCAACGTGTATCCTATCAATCCCTGATGTTAATCACCACCCCCCACGCTAAGATACTCTGAATCACTAGTATATGGAACCAACAAATACTCATTTGCATGTAGAGATTCATAGAAAATCTTTTGAAGATAGAATAATATACCACTACTTGCTTAAAAAAAGGGGGGGCGGTACATGGGGCTATAGATTAGAGAAGTGCATGATTGGAAATTCTGATAGATTAAATTCTTGTTTTAAGATTTTTCTGGACTGATTTTTCAGGACAATCCGAAACAGCTTTTACATCGTCTTATCTCTGAGGATTCTCCTCTTTTAAGAAGTTTATTGGGAGTTAAGTTTTTATCAAATAATTTAGGTCTCATATGAATTACAAAAGAAATTCTTTTTGCTAATGATCCATCACTCGTGTTATTTTGAATGATATTTATATATACTTGTATATACATATATGTGTGTTTAACATCACCTCAAATATACACCAAATACAACCAAAGGATATGATGTATTCTGCATATACTTACCTCAGTATACAAAGCACAACAAAAGAAGAATACACAAACCTATATATATACAAAATATTCAAAGTTTTTTTTAAATAAAAATTGGATATTATGGTGCTCAAAGACTTTCATCCTGAAGAGGATGAATGATTTCCCCTTGGAAATATTATGAAAAATTAAGTGTTGACTTTCAAATGTCATCCTCCCAATGTCATCTTAAAGTCCTTAATCATCCCCACCCCAACAATCCTACTGTTATCTTCATAGCTGGACCAATGCCAAAATATTAAATACTACTGAAATTTAATCTATTTCTTCATTTAGTTTCAGTTCTAACCTACTGAGCAAGGTTCTACTGGTAGTCTCACTACACTCCCCTCATCTACTCAATCCTCCCCAACAAACACTATGGTCCAGAGTTGAGGTACTTAGGGATCTAGTTGGTATCACCTATGAATTGCTATGGGTGCTAATGTGACTAAGAATTAATATTATTATATTATCAATAACAATGCTAAAACCAACCATTTTGAATAAACTTTATTATATACATTTTATTTTAGATAAATTACTTTTAGTAAGGCAATGCATAATACATAATTATATATACGATACATAATTTTATCTATTTAAATTACCTTTAATAAAAGTAATACATAAAAGGGCCTTGAAAATAAGGGGGCAGTGGGAGTTGCTGAGTGGGGGTGCAGCATAACTAGGTTTCAAGAATGAGGGATTATTGGTCTGGGGCTTCAAAACAAACGTTTCAGCAACAACTCAGTAATGGAGAAAGGGACTCCAAGGAGTCCCTCCACTCTCTGGCAGGAGACCATGGTTTCTCGTTAATAAACAGCCATGCCAGGATTCAAAGACAGAACCTTTGGCTTTGTCCTTGCAGCATGACCATTTTCTTCTCCCCCCCCCCCCCAAAGATTTTTCAAGTGTGATGAGATTGTGATGAAATTGTTGCAAAATTAGATTGAAGTGAACATTCAGATTGTCCTCTATGGATAAAAGAAGGGGACAGGTCCTATGCAGGCCACAGAGTGGACACCTTGGCAAAGGGTGGAGTAGGGCCAGACTGTCATTCATCCACCCCAAAGGGGTTTATCTGTGCAAGGCATTTGATGCTTTTCTGTCCTCTTTCCCTGAGTGTGAGGTGAGGTAATTTCTGGTAGGTGGAGGGCCAGGAGGCAGATCCATCTTGATCTACTTGACAGAGACCTGATCAGGAACTAGGATAAGCAGAATTCACATCCGGCCTCAAGACACGGTTAAATGCGGTGTACGTCAATTTTCTCATCTGTAAAATGAGGACATTTACTCTTGTCAGACTATTCTTCCGTAAACACAACCTGTACAAGCCCCCATTCATCCTCTCCCCACAGTGGCCTTGCCCCAATTATTATTTGACAAGACACTAGATAGGAGTACTTAGACCAACGTTGTTTACGTGGAAAGAAAAATCAGAACCACAGGGGGAAACCAGGAGAAAGGGGAGGGGAAAAAAGTTCATACAATGAAGTGAGTTAGTTGGGACAGAAGGGCTAGGAATCCGGGAAGAGAGAAATCAGTTTCGTGTGAATCCCACATAATAGCAACGAGAAAAAGTAAGAGAGCAAGAGGAGAGAAAATGCGGAGGTAAGGGGAACCCGGAAAGGGTTTGAAGGAGGACAGGAGGCCTCGGGCGAAAGGATGTGGAGGCGCCGCTGCCGGGTGCCCCGATGGGCTGCCCTCCTCTAATCCCCACGTAGTGAGCGGTTATGGAGGACTCCCAAAGGAGGCACACTGACTACTGGAGGACATGTGGTATGGACCGGCGGTAACACAGCTGTAGCTGAGACCCCCACCCTTAGGGAGGGTTCCGTCACCCCTGGCCAATCGGGAGGCCATTTTTTGTAGTCAAGCAGGAGGCCCGGGTAGATGGCTGTAGTTGCATTTCCCAGTGTCTTAGAAAGAAAGACACCCATTTCTTGCAAGTCTGTTTGCAACCTCCCGCAGAAGCTTCTTCAAAGACCTGGAGGCAGCTAGACTGCGCAGTGGAAAGAGTACCGGCTCTAAAGACAGGAGGAGCAAAGTTCAAACACGGCCTCAGACATTTATAACACTCACTGTGTGATTCTGGGCAAATCACTTAACCCTCGTTACCTCAAAAACAAAACAAAACAACAAAAACAACAAAAACAACAAAAAACAAAGCAAAGGCCCGCCCACCTCCGTGTGGGTTAGCTGGGGGACCTTTCTGCCTCTTTGCCGCTTCTGCACACTTTCCCCCCTGAGAAGAGAGGAGTTGGACCCTCCCGGGTCTTGGCCAGTCTCCGGATTTGTGGTACGGGTTTCTTTGCAAATTACTCTTCCTTTGAGGAGACGAGAACCGAAGCGGAAACCGGGGTCCCTAGAATTTTCGTGCTGATTTACGCCTAACTCTGTACCTCAGTTTCCCGAGCCTCATCCCCCCAGCCGCCCCCTTCAATAAAGCATAACTAGCAAAAACTGAGAGGGCCCTAAGCGATACTGACTACATTGGTAGAACGCAATTCAACACCCCCTTTCCTTCAAAGTAATAGGCTTACATCTACTCCAGCATCCCAGATCTCTTATATCTCTCGACGGATTTATGCAGATAAGATCCTTTACACGCCATCATATTCCCAATTTTGAGAACGGAGGGCCCAAGTATGTCAAGGGTTTTTTGGGGGGAGGGTGGGAAAGGAGGGTTCCAATGAAAAAGGACAGAGGCGGGGGAATACAGAGCTGGAAAGGGGAGGGGAAGTGGGGTGGCTTCAGGCAGGAAAGGAAAGCTTAGATTTACGTGGTGTCAGGGGGAGCCAATAGGACTGGCAGCCTCCCCATTCCCAACCCCTGGTCCCCTATAAGGACGCCTCGAGGCCTTATGGGAGGGTCGGCTACTGGGTACCTCTCGCCGAGCTGGAGGTGACAGGCTTTCCTGGGGCCGAAGTGCGCCATCCTTGCCAGGCAAGGAGCACGTGGGGCCTCTGTGGGCTGGCGCGCGGATCCCTTCACGCGCTATCTAGTCCCATAACGTCTACATGAGTTAAGAGAACGGTCCGAGAGCTCAGTCAGGTAAAATGACCAAGATGATTAGCCGCAGTGAACAGTCCGCTTCTTCGTTTCTGTCTTGGCCTTTACTCTCTGTTTGTCCTAAATTTTGAGACAATTGCTTTCAGGCTCACAAATATCTCCCCGTAAATACTGGAGTCTCTGTACTTTTGTTCCCAACCTTGAGGGGACCCCATCCTTGAGTTTTGCTATATGGATCTTTTGTCTTGTCCATTCTTTGAGGCCAAGCCCTCCCTTTTGAAGATCCAGAAGAAGGTAAGGGGGATTTGGGAGACACTTTGGAGATGGGGTGTGAGGGCGGAGTTCATAAGAATCAAGGGAAAGAGAGACAGATTCAGAGAGAGAACAGCTTGACGGGGGAAAGGGAGAGAAAGAAGGGGGCAAAAAGACACAGAGAAAGGAGAGATGGAGAAAAACAGGAGAGAGTGTCAGAGCTTGAGACAGAGATAGAGGCAAAGACTGACAGGAAAATAAATGTAGAGAGAGAACTGAGAGACACAGAAAGACATGTGTATGTGAGAGAGAGACAGAGATAGAGAGAAAGAGACATAAAGACTGACAGAGAGACAGAGACAGACACAGACACAGAAAGACAGAGAGAGAGGAAAGCAAAGAGAAGACAGGAGAGAGGAAGTGG
Source organism: Sarcophilus harrisii (assembly GCF_902635505.1). Lineage (NCBI taxonomy): Eukaryota > Metazoa > Chordata > Mammalia > Dasyuromorphia > Dasyuridae > Sarcophilus > Sarcophilus harrisii. The sequence goes on from NC_045427.1 coordinate 17,987,786, forward strand.
GAGCACTGCCTCAATATTTGTGCTCCATATACGGCCAAGCTCAAGAAACTTGCAATGTCCTGGCAGTGTACCGTGTTCGGGGACCCAGGAGCAGCCTCACCACACTAAGAGGTCAGAGGCTGACTGCCCATTTTAACCCGGCAACTCCTGAAATTTGAGAGCTTTAGGCACTTGCCCTAGCTGTCCGAACCCCCTCCCGGACAAAGCAGGAGTCTTAGATAAGGAATACACAGTGAAGGCCGACTTCAAGGCAGAGACTCAGAGGGTCATTAACAGAATGATAATAGCTCGTGCCTAGGAGGCCACTTAACGGTTTACAACGCTCCATCGTCCCTGCAACTCTGTGGCCGTGGCTGTTTCTAGAGAAACAGATCAATCGATTGTCTAGCCCTCGATCGCACAACCTGGGTTATGATGACTCTGGGTTCAAACCTCATCTGAGCTCGTCCTACCAATATAGTCTTAGGTTAGTTAGTCTCTTCAGCTCCTCGGGCTAAACCTGTTTTCTCCTCTTTCAAAAGACCAGAGTCAAACTTGTTTGACCTCTGGTCTTCCCTCCGCCACTACAGCTCTGGTCCCAGGACTCTGAGTCTTTTCCTCTCTTTTTAAAAACTTATTGATTTTTCAACAAGCATTTTTCCCCCTGCTAGTCCCTGCATTCACTGGAGAAAAGAAAAAGGGAAACCAAAATCCTTTTAATAATATGCAGTCGAGCCTAGCGAAATCTCCCCCATCCAATACTCTTCATTGTCTGTTGGAAGAAATCTTAATATGATCTATTTCAACTGTCTAGTTTTATACAAGGGGAAACTGAGGCCCAGAGGTGAAGTTAGTTATCCCAGAGTATACAGTAGTTAGAATAATTGGCTGATATTTCTTTGGGAATTTGTTACAAAATATATCATGTACATAGTAGTATATTCCTAAAGTATTATGGACATCATCATCCCCATTGTACAGATGAGAAAACTGAGGCACCAGAAAAGTTGTCTGGCCCAGGTCCCACAGCTGTGAGTTGCCCCAGCAGAAGTTAAATGCCCACGTGCCTTAGCTTCATGTATAATACCCTGTGCGCTACCGCCAAAGAATTCGAACTCAAGTCTTCTATTTCTAAATCTGGGGACTCCTGGGAGCGACCTTGGAAATAAAAGCACCCGGACCTCCCAGGATGCTCTTCTCTCCCTCACGGTCCTGTCTCGTTTGCTCGTAGGGTAAATCCCGAGCTGGGACAGGGGAGCGGAGGACGGCGTCAGCTGCAACTCCGGCTGCCCCGAGACCTTTTCCCTGAGCTCTCTAAAGCTCTTCCGTGACGGAAACGTCAGGTGCTTTTGTGGCAGGCGCAGGGGTTGGAACTGGAGCGGACGCTTCCGGCAGCAGAGGTACCTGTCGGCGCCCGGGCGCGAACACCTGGCCCGCGCGCTGCAGCTCACCTCCACGCAGGCGAAGATCTGGTTTCAAAACCGCCGGTGCAAGGGCAAGAGGCAGCGGCAGGACGCGTCCCTGGAACTGGCGGGCCTATGATCTTGCCATAACCACATCCGCTCCGTGGGCCTTGGTTTCTTCATCGATAAAAATAAAGGTAGCGGGCTGGACTGATCTCTAGTAATGCAACAGCCCGAGGTCTCGCTACTCATCTGATAAGCCTCACTGCCAGCTCCTCGGGATGAGTTGGATCCATCCCTTGATAATCACTGCTGACAGTCAGATGCACTTTTAGATAGCGCTCAGGTGTGCCACACCTTTCCCAACTCCACCTCCTGGTGGGGGAGTTAGTCCGATCCCTGTTTTACCCGTGAGGCAACTCTGAGGTGAAGAGACTTGTCATGGTTACAAAGCTAGTGACTGTCAGAGGTGGAAACCGAAGCAGATCTCTCCTGCCCCCCAATCCAAACTTCTCCCAATGCACTCTGCTGCTCTGTGACATAGGTCGCAAGCTCCCTTTGGGAGCAATGGAAAACTTGAGATGGATCCTTTAGATCTCCCATTTAATACGAAATTGGAAAAGAGAGATAAGGAGAGGGGAGAGGTGAAAGTGGCATCTCTCAAGACTATGGAGCAACCCTCGGAGGTGCAGAGTTACTGAGGGCAAACCTCCTCCCTAACTCAGGTACATCAACGAGATGGCGTTTTATTAGTGACAGCCCATCCCATTGTATTTCCAATATCCCTAGAAAAGAGATTTCTTTCTCTTTTGTTTTTCATCCTTTTCCCCCATCCTTATCTCTCTTCTCCCCATGTAAATTACAGGAAGGGGCAAGTTGTTTTTTATTTTTAAGGGAACTTGATGCACAATTTTCTGGGGAAATCATTCAAAGCTTTCATCTCATTTTTCCCTCAAACTTCCACTTATAAGCAAAAATTTTAAGGGAAGAAGGACTGAAATTTCAAGATGAAAAGCCATGAATTCCCATTCCCCAGATGTCTTATCTGCAGACAAGGGAAAAAATAATGCAGCCTCTGGAGTCATTTTTATTGGATTCCTTCTCTTCAGTTTCATCCCAAAGGTTTCTTTCAGTCCATACTGTCATACTAAGTCCATACTTAGTCATACTAAGAAACAGGAGGTGGTGAAGTAAGATGTGTCATCTGGTGACTGCTAAATAAACACAGACTTCCTGACACTATTATGGTTCTCCAGACAATGCCCTGAGATTAAGATTCTGAGAGATGTTTAGACTGAAAGAAATGAAATGAAATGTACACACACACACAGACACACACACACACATTAAGATCCAGGGCTCAGGTGGGAAATGTTCTTTTGGTAAACGTGGTGAGAAATCCAGGCCTGATGTTTTTCTCCATTTGATTTTGAATCAACAAAAGTTTTCAAAAAGTGAAGGAGTTAAAACACTCCTGGGCCATTCGTTTCTCTAAAGTGAAATTTGAATGTTTATTATGGACCAGGGTTATAACAATTATTGCCTCTTTGAATTCCAGGAGAATAAAGGGCGTTTGGCTCTATGTCACTTACTGGGATATGGGAAGGATGTGTGGTTTTCTCTGTGTGGGAAGCTACCTCAACCAATGCTAATACCAGAGTTAGAGCTAGAAGGTGAGTTAGAAATCAGCTACCCAACTTCCTTATTGCCAGACATGTAACACAAGGGATTTGAATCCCAATCTTCCTGATGCTCAGTAGGAAAGTGACTTGTATATCTCGATATTAGAGAATTCAAATGGATTTAGAGTCAGAATATGCAACATTTCCCTACTGTTTTCCCTCTTTTCTACCTTATTCCAATGACATGTGATCATTTCAAAAGAAATGCTAAAATTAACTTAAAATTCATCTTGTAAATCTTGTCTACTTTAAATTTGGAGATCCAAATAAATGTAGACTGTTTAAAATGAAATCCATATTGGAGTCCAACAAAATATAGTGAGAAGTTATTGGATTCATTTATGTTACTTTTTTGCTTAAAGAAGGGAAGCTTCTTGTAGTAGATTGGCCTTTGATCCTTGACTATGTGGCCATGAACAAGTTAATCTCTCAAGTCCTGAGTCTTGTCTTCTAAGTTATACAGTTGCTTACTGATCTCTATTGGTGGATGAATTTATCCCACTAGGAGTTACTTGTATTAATGAACTCATCAACCTGGAAAAAAGGAAAATAGTTTTTTTTTTTTAAATGACTACCTCAGAAAATGTCTTAATAGTCATGGGAATCTGAGTTCTGCTCCCGTGTTTGCAAAGTTTTGCTTCTACTCTTTTGTATTGTTGGACTCTGTGTGGCCCCATTTGGCAAAGTGGTTTTCCATTTCCTTCTTCAGTTTACTTTACAGACGAGGAAACTGAGGCAAACAAGGGTGAAGTGACTTGCTCAGGAACACAATGTCTGAGGTGGATTTCAATTCATGAACTCTTTCCAATTTCCAAGACCAGTGTTCTGTTCACTGTGTCACTAGTCTGCCCTTTTACTCACTTAGTGATCTTAGAAAGGTCCCTTACTTCTCTGAGCTCCTTTCCCCTTGTCATTGGAAGGGGTTTCACTACATGAGTTTCAAGATCCCTTCCATCACTTTTATTAATAATGTTTTTAATCAAACCAGGCCTCCAGGTATTTTTTGGAGGTCCCTAGTCTTGGGAGCTTTAGTTGTTTGTGGGAGGCAGGCTCCAATGGCAAAAGCAGAATTTGTCAGACACAGCTTTCCTTGAATAGACTTGACTCCTCCCAAATCATTCCATTTTCCAAAAAAAAAAAAAAAAATCTCCCAAAGGATCATTTTTATTTCAGAGAAAACCAGAAATAATAAATCATCCCCAGTGGGTGTAATACTGAAATTGAGAAGAATTAATAGCATCCATAGATTAAACCAAAGGTTCATGGAGTCATTACTAAAAGAACAACAGCATTCTAGGCAAGAAAAATTCAAGAAAAAGTCACTTCTGTCAAAAAGTTAACACCTTTATATTGAAATATAAAGATGTGAACATGGAAGCCTAGGCAGGTTGAGGGACATACTCAATTTCCTATAGCTTCTTAGGTAGAGCACATGGGATTAGAGCCTTCAGTCTCAAAGGGAAACCTAGAAGATGGAAGAAAAGATAGACCTCATTCAATCCTCACAAACACATTGGGAGTAGATGTTATTACCCCCAGTTTACAGAGGAAAAAACTAAGGCTGACAGAGATTAAATGACTTGCCCAGAATCTCACAGCTAATCAGTGTTTGAGATAGGATTTGATCCCAAATCTTCAGTCTACAAATTGACTCTTCTTTTTACTATGCTAATGGAATCTGCTAAATGCAAAAAGTATGAAGGAAGGGGTTCCATAAAATGGGAATAGTCAGGGAAGGCTTCTCACAGAAAGTGGAATTAAGCTGAATCTATAGGATGGCAAAGTACAAATGAGCAGAGTTAGTTTAATACACAGTTATCCCTTGTACCATTGAGATTTTCATATATCATATGCTGGCATAAGAAATTAAATGGTATTTGGGGGAAGTTTTATGGAAACCCAAATAGGAAAAGAAGAGAAAAGATCATAGAAAAAAATTTACAAATTGATAGATGCATAAAACATAAGTAAAGTATTGTAAAATGACAATGTATTTTATCTTATTAATTGAGATATCTTCTCTGATATGAAGAGGTTGTCAAAAAAAATTTTATGCAGTTTTTCCAGATTGCAAAGAAGCCATTTCTCTTTCATCCCTCCTGATGTGGAAGGGATAACTGTAATATGGTGAAAAGATGCTAGATTTAAGCCCCCAAAGACTTGCATTTGAACAGCAGCTCTGCCAGTGATTAGCTAAATGTGTAATCTTGGAGGCATCAACCTTACTGGGCTTCAGCTCCATCATCTGTTAAATGAGGACTTTGGAGAAGATAATTTCCAGCCCATGATTCCTGGGGCTAGTTATTAGTATGAAAATGAATGTAGAATTCTCTTGCTTGTTATTATTTTTTAAATTTAATTCTGAACTTAATAATTAAAATGAACATTAATATATATATGTAATAGGATAGAAAGAGTGGGATTGCAATAATATTAGGAATCTTTACTATTTTCTTTTAAAATATAGAATACATTCAACATATAACTTTTTTAAAATAAATTCAATTTTTCTATTAACATATTCTATTTTTCTTTTCACCTACATAAAAGAAAAAGAAATGATTGTGTTAGATATGCATTGTCAAGCAAAATAAATTCATATTAGCTATATCAAAAGAAAAATGTATAGTTCATTCCAACATGTAATTTTAAAGTTGTCACATTTGTATCCTCCTTATTTCTAATTATCCTTTATGTAATAAAGAAGTGCTTTATATTATAAATATGTCTTTAAATTCTCCATGAGGAAAAGAGGAAAATGGTAAATGTCTGGTTGCCCATGGGACACCAGGCACTTTGATGCGTTGTTGATGAGTCTTGCGAATTGATCCAACCCTTCTAGAAAACACTTTGAAATTAGATATTTTTAGAGTGAATAACTTATTTTAAAATTATTTTTTGAGTTTTGTGGGTTTATTTTATTTTATTTTAAAATAATAGCTTTTTATTTTCAAAGTATTTGCAAAGATAATTTTCAACATTCACCCTTTCAAAACTTTTTGTTCCAAATTTTTCTCCCTCCCTTCCCTCACTCCCTCCCCTAGACAGCAAGTAATCCAATATGTTAAACATGTGCAGTTCTTCTACATATATTTCCACCTTTATCGTGCTGCACAAGAGAAATCAAGATTAAAAAGAAAAAAAAATTGAGACAGAAAACAAAAAGCAAGCAAACAACAAAAAAGGTGAAAATACTATGTTGTCATCTACATTCAATCCCCACGTTCTCTTTCTGGATGCAGATGGCTCTCTCCATTACAAGTCTTTTGGAAAAATTATATTTTTTTAAAACTTGTCAAATCAATCCTTTGACCCAGAGATCTCAATCCTAGATCTTTACTCCCAAAGTGATCAAAGACAGAGGAAAAGACCCCGTGTATATAGAGCTTTATTTATAGCAACTTTGTTTTTCTTTTTAGTAGTAGCAAAAATTTCGAAGCAAAGGAAAAGCCCAACTATCTGTTTATTTTTAATATGGTAGATGGATGTAAAAATGAAATATTATTGAACTAGAAAGAATAAGAAGCATGAAGAATTTAGAGGAAATTGGGAAGACTTGAATAGATTGAAGCAGAATGATATGAACAGAGCCAGGAAAGCAAGACATATAATTATTAGAATGATGCAAACATGAATATCAAAAGGCAACCCATCTCTGACCAGTATTGATTAGCCTTGGCTCTCATAGCCATGAAGAATGCCTCTCTTTTCTCAGCAGCTCCAAGTGATGAATAAAGCTTATGTGATCAGACATAGCCAGGATATTCCTTTGTTTTGCTTATCTGCAGTTCTTTGTGAAAAGGGATTTTTTTCCCCCACTATTTGAGCAGAATCATTTAGAGATTATAGCAATGAAAAAAAGGCATCAGTAAAACTTAACACTTAAAATTATTCACTTAGCATATGTAAAAATTGCCAAACTTTGTAATGACAGGATTTGCCTTCTCTAAATTCCCACTAGGGAAATGACTTGCTCATCTGAAAAATACCTGTGATCTCCAAGTTTCAGTGTGACTTGACTCATTTTTCTTCAGAAGGAATGGGAGGGAAGGAAGGGAATGAGAGGAGAAAGAAAAAGTCTTCCACTTTTCTGACAGACCTGTCTCTCTCTCTGTTAAGATTAATTTAAAAGGCTATTCTCCTTGCAGCACCCTCCCCCAAAGTCCCCCTGCCAATTTTCCATCCCTGTAATCTTCTTCCCACCGAAATCTGCTCCTTTTGTGTGGGCATCCCTTCCCAACAACTTCTTATCCTTGTAAGAGGTTTCAGCAAGCAGGATCTCCGGAGGCAATCAGTCTTTTATCTCTGGGACCCACTCAGACCCATCACTCCAGTCACCTCTTAATGTTCACAACTTCCAGAGATGGGAAGTAATTGACCTCTAAAGAAAACAAAAAAGCTCTCAGGAAGATAGCCTCAGTCCTTTCCTGACAGTCCTGAATCTGGGGGCTCACCTAGGGCAGGTGGATAAGTCAATAAAATCTCAGACTTCCTGACTCCTCTTGGCCTCCTTTCCCCTTTCCTTCCATCCTTCCATCTTTCCAGGTTCCCAATGAATCCAGCTTTCTCCTGAGATCAGCTTTAGATCACCTGGAGTTCACATCTCAGGGCTGACTCATGGAATCCTCAGAGGATAATAGGTATCTAAAAAGGATTATTATCATTTCAAATTATTATTAAATTGTCATATTTCAATGGAGTCAGACATACTAATCACATATTAATAAATGATTGTTTTTATTACTGAAAACTACTTACCTCATCTTGTTGATGGGAGTTCAGATAAAAAGTCCTGGGATAAGTTGATATGCTTTTTTTTTTTTTAATTTCACTCTGACTTTTTATGAACCCATTTGGGTTTTCTCAGCAAAAATACTGGAGTGGTTTGCCATTTCATTCTCTAGCTCATTTTATAGAGGCAAATGAGGCAGATTGAGTGACTTGCCTTGAGCCATAGACCTACTAAGTGTCTGAGGCTAGATTTGAACTAATGAAGAGGAGTCTTCCTGAGTCTAGGTGGGGCACCCTATTCACTGCCTCGATCAGCAAGAGTAGCTGCTCCTGCTACTAATAGTTTTTGGTATTTACTGTTCTATAATCTATTGCATGGTTAAATTACATAACTTTAAAAAAAACAACATATAATTGAACAAAAGTATTAAACTGTCAGCTCCTTCGTTGTAGGTCACATATCCTTGATATTTCGTAAGATAATTTGGCTTTGATAATATTCATTTTAGCACAGTTTATCGGCTAAGTTCTCCAGAATTTTTAAGGTCTGTATTTGTGCTATTTCTTATTACAACGAAATATTCCATTATATTCATGATCAATAATTTGTTAAGCCACAAAAAGTGCTCCTAAATATTTTGGTATATTTGTATGCTTTCTTGTCAATGACCTACTTGGAATATATACCCACAAGTGGAATCTCTGGAGCAAAGAATAATGGACATGTTAGGCATTTTGCATAATTCCAAATTGCTTTCCAAAACAATTTCACTGAATTATAACTCCCAAACATGGCCCAGTGTGTCTATTTATTCCTTCAAAGAAAGGAATAATCTTGCACCAGAGTGGAAGTTGGGAAAATGCTTTACTAATGCTCATGCATTACTCAAGATGTATAAGCCAATAATTCTGGATCTTATCTGGCCTCCTTTCCAGTTTTCCAAAGAAGCTCAAGTTTCACTCTCCTCCTTTGATGTGCTCACTCTGTCATTCATTATACTAACTGTATACAAAATTTCTTTTTCATATTTGATCCAACTTGAGTTCAACTTCTTTTGATTGCACAAATAACCAGAAATGTTCCACATCCTTCTTTGGGACATTCCCTCCTTTTGATTTCTTGACTTCTGAAGCCCCTAAAGTAGAATTATTGATTTATGGGAATTTAAATTTTTCTCTTTATTTTGTTTTGACTCTTTTCCTTGACTTAACTTTTTGTATTTCACTTCCCATTCTGGTTTAAGACTATCAAGAATTTCTGATGTCTTGTTCTTTTCCACATTTCATTACATAAGTTTTCCTTTTTATTACCTTTAATTGGATACTTTAGTGTCCAAATTTTCTACTTGCACGTATCAGATAGCGATAAAATCCTCCAGTATTTTTTCCATGGGTCCTCATAAGTTTTCTCAAGCTGCTTCTGCCATTGTAAATTCTTGCCATAACAATAAATAATTGCAAATGACATTACATGCAAGGCCTGGAATATTTTTAATACTCTCTGTCAAATATTGTGGGTGAATGTGCTCATGATGGTTATGGCCATGTTTAGAGCCAGTTTTTTTTAAGCCATTCTGTTTTGGTATGGTTAGTCTTAGTTGGATTGCATTAGACTCAAAAAAGACTTAATGAAATTTGAAAGGAAGATATTTCTTATTGCACAAGAATAGTCAATTCTGTTTATCACTACAGTCTGTTCAGGCATTCTCCGTTCATCATCTTTTCTTTCCTTTTTTAAATAGACAAATTTTAGCATTCGTTTTAAACAGTCATTTTCTACATCCTCTTCAACATTCATCATTTTTTGGTCATATTAGTCCATCTGATAGAGAGTTATTTTACTTTGCATTTCTCTAATCAAAAGTGATTTAGAGAACTTCATCCATCCACTTTTCAAAATCATTAGGGACTATTTTTGCCAATGAATACAACATTTATTAAACACCTACTAAGTGCAAAACATTGTGTAAACTGCTGGGGATACAAATAGAGAAGACAGACCTTGTTCTTAAAGAGCACACATTGTAATGTGGGGAAGGGGGCACGGAGAGGGAAGGAAATAACACTTAGGGAAGGTTTCAGCTGCTAATTAGATGGAAAGGTCCTCAGGGTACATTGAGAAAGCAGATGCTAGTGCTTTAATGTCATTTCCATTGATAAAATCATAGCACTTTTGATACTGAACTGCTTGATAATGCTAAGGACTTTTGATGGCAAAGACTTTGTATTCTGAGTCTCAGTTGTTGTGGTTGTGTCAGGAGCCATTGGGAGGCTGTGTCTCCATAGAGGCTGCTTCCCAGGAGAAGGGCTGCAGATACTGGATTGGAAGTTGTTAGTCCTAAATTTCTTGGGTTCCAGATTCTGGGCTTTCTCCATCAGAATATGAGTAGAGATGGCGCTTAAGACGGTGGGATAGTCTCATCTGCCTCATATGTTGCCTCTCATTTCCCCAACCAGGTATCTGGTAATTCTAGGCTTTCCCTGCCTTGTGGCTGGCAGTTGGTTGGCTTTTTGTGAGAAGGGCTGGTCCCTTCATCATTCTTATGGCTGTGAGGGCTAGTCTAGAAGCAATAATTTTGGTCTGGTAAGCATAGCCATGCTCACGGTTCCTATCTTCATTTAATAAGGTTACACTTCTGGAATTAAAGTTGAGTGAAGATTTCCAATGGCTTTGTGTCCCTCAGCTTTCCCCTCTTTAGATTTGGGTAATGATTCAACTTCTGCTCTTATTTCAGTTAATTTGGGTTTAGAAATAGAATCACAAAGGGTGCATGGCCACTTGTTGGGAATGTAGGGGGCTTCTCTCTCTCCAGCATCTGAGCTCCTCCCAACTCAAAATCTGTGAGTCTATTACCACTGTGAGGAGGGAGGGAACTAGGAGCCAGTGTGGTGAGCACAAGAATGAGGGGGCTTAATGCTGCCTGTACCACCAGTGTGCCTTTAGGCTATCACTTTCCTTCTGGGAACTTGCTTTTCCATTGACAAGAGTGAAGGAATTCAACTCTAGGGTCCTTCTAGCTCTAGATGGATGATCCTGTCTACATATGGGAATTGTGAGTCATTGAACTAGAACCCAGGTTTAACTTCCAGTCCTATGGTCTTTCCACCAGACCCCAGGCAGAAAAATCAAGGTATCCTCTCCACCCCCATCATATTTAATATCATAAAATGAAGGAGAGTGAAGAAGTGAAGGGATTGTATTCATAAGGGAAGATGAGAGAGAGGCAGAGTCAGAGACAGAGAGAGGGAAGGAAGGGGAGAAGGAGAGACAGACAGAGACAGAGGCAGACAAGGAGGCGGAGGGAGAGAGTCAGAGATAGAGAAAGAGAAGGAGGAAAGGAAGGGGGAAGAGAGGGAAAAGAAGGAAAGAGAGGGAGGGGGGAGTGAGAGAGACAGAGACACAAAGAGAGGGATTGAAGGGGGAGAGGAAGAGGGTGAAGGAAAAGGAGAGGGAGAAGAAGGAGGAAGAGGGAGAGGGAGAGGAAGGACAGGGAGAAGAAAGGGAGGGAGGGAGGGGCAGAGAGTTGCAGGGAGGGAAGGATAAAAACAGAGACAGAGACAAAGACAGAGACCAAGAGAGAGAGCCAGAGAGGAGAGGGAAGCAGAAAGGGAGGAAATTGAGAAAGAGAGACTAGAACAGAAAAGGGGACGGGGAGCAGCAGGGATAGAGAGACAGAGACAGAGAATCTCTGTCAGATTAACTAAGAAGGGCATGACAAAGAATCACTTTAACTGAAAATGTCAGTTGGCCAAAATACACGACTGACCTCTTAACCAAGTTTCACCCAAACCTGTTCTTCTCATTTGACCCACCTTCCCCTCCTCTTTGAGCTCCTAGATTCCTGCCTTTCCAGGACTAAACCTTTAGATAAGAAAGGCTGCCTTTGGGTGGTTTTCTACCTCCCAGCTCCACACCCCCACAACTGACAAGAGACTTTATGGGAAGTCACTGAGCCAGCCTCCTCCAAGACCCTCTGTTTAGACTCAGCGGCTGAGCACCTCCACCACAAAGGAAGATGTGGTCTCGGTGACAGTATCCAGATTCCCTTTAAGCGAAGCAAAGATAGGACCCAGCAATACTTTCCACAATTCCCCAGAGCCCCATACTACCCCAGTCCCAACTCCATCTCTGGAAAACTTTAAAATCCCAAGCCTCCACTTCCTCTCTGTGGTTGTTTTGCTTTTAGTTCTGGTCTATTCAAAGCTAAATCTCCAAATCCTGGGGATTGGAAACTCATCTGAGGATGTCAGGGAGCTCACTCTAATCATATATTTGAAGGGTTGTCATGTTCAAGTGAGATTAGGCCTCACAAATATAAGATGGGTGAAATGGTCAAACATCAGTTTGTTTGAAAAAGATTAGGGGGGTTAGAATTTTGAAAGGCCGTCCCACCAAGGAGGGATTATACTTCACAAGTACAAGTACGTGGAGGGGGGAAGGGAATGGTTAAACATTCTGGGAATTATCAGTGGAGGGCTAAAAACACGGTCAGATTCAACTGATCATTTTGGAGAGGAATAAATCTAATCACAGAAAAGGAGTGTGTTTCTTAGGATCACACAGTGAGTATGTGTCTAAGGTGAGATTGTTACCAAGTCCTCTGGACTCCAAGTCCAGCTCTCTATTCACTATTATATATATATATATATATATATATATATATATATATATATATATATATACACACACATAGATACACACATATACATATATATGACCGTTCCACCTCTTACCCATAAGGTTTGCAAATAAGATAAAAGAAAAATGACCAACATCAGAGGATGCTCAGAAATGGGCACATTAGGGCACTGTTCTTTTTCTTTCTCCCCCCCGAGGCAATTGGGGTTAAGTGACTTGCCCAGGGTCACAAAGTTAGGAAGTGTTAAGTGTCTGAGATCAGATTTGAACTCAGGTCCTCCTGACTTCAGGGCTGATGAGCTATTCACTGTGCCACCTAGCTGCCCCATTAGGGCACTGTTGATAGAGCAGTGGATTGCTCTAGTCATTCTGGAAATGAATTTGGAATTATGCCCAGAACATTATCAAAGTGTGGTACCTCTTGACCCAACTACGCCACTACTGGGACACCAAAGAGATTTTTTAAAAAAAAACCTAATAAGCACAAAATACAGCAAGCAAAATAGTGTCCTCATATTTGCAAAATGGCTACACCAATTATAAGTGTATGAATGTAATGGAATATTATATCATAAAAATATGAAATGTTCAGTTCTAAAATAAATTGGAACTGGGGAAACTGAAGTAGAATGAAGTGAGCAGAATTAGACATTTTTATGCAATTACAATAATGGGAAAGGGCTGTTGCAAGGCAATAGGGGTTGTTACTTGCCTAGAGTCACTTATAAATGTCTAAGGCAAGATTTGACCTCAGATCTAGACTCCAAAGCTGGTGCTCTATCCACTATCCCTTGCAATATTTTGAAGGAAATTAACTTTTCAAGACTTTGAGATGAATCAAAGGACTGAAGATGAAGTTTGTTACCCAACTCTTACCAGAGAAATAGTAACTTAAAAACTTTTGGTCATGACCAATATGAAATTTATTTTTTCTAAATATGCATAAAAGGAAATGCAGTACACTTTAAAAAAGAAAAAAAAATCTTGGTGTTGTAGTGAACTTCAAGATCCGTATGAGAAATCCAAAGTCAAAAATGTGAATGAGATGTTGGAGTGTGTTAAGAGAAGCTGGGCTTCCTGGAATAAGGAAATGCCAATTCTACTGTGCTCTGCCCCAGTGAGAACACAGCTGGAGAGTAATACTCAGTTTGGGCAACATTTATTTTTTTGATAATAACTTTTATTTTTCAAAATACATGCAAAGATAGTTTTCAACATTCATCCTCGCAAAACCACGTGTTCCAATTTGTTCCCCTTCCTCCCCACCTCTACACAGAAAGTAATCCAAGTTAAACATATGCAGTTCTTCAAAACATATTTCCACATTCATCATGCTATACAAGAAAAATCAGATTAAAAGGGGTGAAATGATAAAGGAAAAAATCAAACAACAACAAAACATGGTCCCCTCTCTGGATATGGATGGCTTTTCCCATCACAAATGTATTGGAATAGCCACGAATCACCTCATTATTGAAAACAGACAAGTCCATCACAGTTGAAATGCTACGATAATGTTCTCTTGGTTCTGTTCGCTTCACTTAACATCAATTCATTTAAGTCCAGGCTTTTCTGAAAACAGTTGAGTATTATTTCTTAGAAAAGACTGTGATACAGGCTAATTGAACATTATTTCAAAGTCTTACTCTTTTTATACAGCAAAATAACTGTTTGGACATGTATACATATATTGTATTTAACCTATACCTTAACATATTTAACATGTATTGGTCAACCTGCCATCTGGGGGAAGGGGTGGGGGGAAGGAGGAAAAAAGTCAAAACAAAAGGATTTGCTGAAAAATTACCTATGCATATATCTTTTAAATAAAAAGTTATAATAAAAAAAGAAAAGACTGTGATAGTGAAGTGATTCAGGACAATTCCAATAGACTTGTGATGGAGAGTCATCTGCATCCAAGAGAGAGGACTATAGGACCTGAATGTGGATTATAACAGAGCATTTTTACCTTTTTTGTTGTTATTTGATTACTTTTTTCTTTTTTTCTTTTTTGATCTGACTTTTCTTGTGCAGCACGATAAATATGAACATATATAGAAGAATTGCACACATTTAACATATATTGCATTACTTACTGTCTAGGGGAGAAGGAGGGGGAAGAGAGGGAGAAAAATTTGGAACACAAGGTTTTGCAAGGATGAATGCTGAAAACTATCTTTGCATATATTGTGAAAATAAAAAGCTATTTTTAAAAAAAAAAGAATTAACAAAAGACAAAAAAGAAAAAGATATTTTGAAGGTTGATGAGTATAGCGAAAAGTCACTAGCGGAGTGTAGATCATTGATTCCATTCTAAATGAATTATTTGAAGAAAATGAGAATATTTAACCCAGAAAGGGGAGGGAACTTGGTAGGGAGAAAGATAGCTGTCTATGTATTTGAAAGGCTGTCTAGTAGAATCATTTTTTGTTGTTCAGTTGTGTCTGATTCTTCCTGACCGTATTTGAGTTAGGTTGGGTTGTTGGACAAAGATCCTGGAGAGATTTGCCACTCCTTCTCGAGCTCATTTTACTGGTGAGGAAACTGAGGCAAATAGGATTTCAGTGACTTGCCCAGGGTCACACATTTCGTGTCTGGGATCATTCTTGAACTCAGATAATTCTATCCACTATTCCACCTAGGTACCCAAAACATCTATTAGACTGTGTGTATTTAGCTTTAAAAGACAGAACTAGATGAGAGGCAGAAATATTGCAAAAAGAAAAGTTTAGGCTGTGTATGATCCAAACTTTCAATGGCTTCCTTAAGAAGAGATAAGCTTCTTCTCATTAAAGATCTTCAAGAAAAACCTTGATGCCTACTTATCAAACATTGCAGAGAAGATAATTTCTCAAGTATAGGCTGGATCAGATGCTCATTGAGGTCCCTTCCATCTCTGAAATTGGTTGATTCTATGACAGCTTGCTCTTGGCTAATTTTAGTCACTCTTACAATGGATTCTTAGTCACTCTAAGGATGTGAAACAATCAAAATCTTCCAGATTTTGTCCCCCTTTAGGGGACACTCAGTTCTTTAAGTCATCAGATCACATGAGCATAGAAGAGTTATAAAGAAATGTTAGAATTCAATTCCCTTATTTTTGCAGATGAAAAACTAAGGCAAAAAAGGTCAATGACTTTCCCAAGCAGCAAAGCAGGAGACTAGGTTCCTATCTTTGAATTTTTTCTGAGAACTTTCAGAATAAATCTTAGGACTTAGCAGCTTCAGAGGATATTTATACTTTTTTATGTGTCTGACTCAACTGAGGTTAAGTGACTTGCCCAGGATCACACAGTAAGGAAGTGCTAATTGTCTGAGACTGGATTTTAACTCAGGTCCTTTTGACTGTATCATGGTTCTCTATCCACTGACCCATCTAACTGCCCTGATACTTATGCTTTTAAAGAGACTTAATGGCTTAATGCCTCGGATTAATGGCTTAATCCAAAGGAAGGAACCTGGAGTGGTTGGAATTCGACAAACTGACCACAGATTTGCTGAGGAAGCATCTGGAAGCAAACAAACTCTTCCCACTGTTTTGTTTTGTTTTTCAAATTACACTGAGATGTGTGGTCTTCCCTATAAGACTGGTCAGTCATTTCTCAATTGAACTAAAAGATCTCTCAAGACCAGTCCAGTTTTAGGTGAGTAATAGCAGTCATAGAGTGAGAACGGTGATTATATGAAAATTAAATGATTGAAATTCATGACCAGCGAGAAAGTTGTGATTCCTGTAGTCTGGAACTTTGGCTTGGGCATTTTATTTTCGGTTCTACTCACTTCACTTAGCATCAGTTCATATTAGCCTTTCCAGGATTTTCTGAAATCATTTGGGCCCCACTTATAAAAAACACTGATGAAGGTTTATGAGTACAGAGAAGAACCTTCATTTACTCAATCTTTAAAAAAAAAAAAATAAAAAGAAGAAGAAGAAAATCTCTTAAGACTTTAGCAGCATCATAGAGTTAAGAACTGAAAGAAACCTTAACCATCATCTAGCCTGAAAATTTCACGTTACAGATGACGAAACTGAAACCAAGGGAGAAGCTCAGATCTCTGCAAATTCCCACTGGTGTTAAGGAACAAATCTGAATTTGGACACAAATCCTGTGATTCCAAAGCCAGTTTATTTTCCACTGTGTGAATGTGGGCAAGTTACGCTCCACCTGGACTTCTCCCCATGCAACATGAACTTTTTGGGAAAAGGAAATCATAGTTTTTGACTTTTTGATTCTATTTCTCTGATACTTGGAAAGTGCCTGGAGAATAGAATATTGCTGCACATCCTTACTTGCATTACTGCCCACTCCCACGAGGGGGCCCACAACTGCAACCACATTGCATCATCCAGAGGGAAAACTTCCAATTCCTTGGGGTCTCTATCTCTCCCACATAGTTTTCCAGAACTGACTGCTTTTCCACATTAAATTGCTTGCCTTCCCTCGGAGGTGTGAACAGGAGAGTTGGGAAAGAAACGTTTCTGGGCTTTAGAAGAAAAACTGGTCAGGTTTTCCCTCTGGCTGTGGATCTAAGAGCTTAAGAGTTAAATCCTGCCCAGAGGGATAGTCTTAGGCTAAGAAATGAAAGCTGTGAAATGTGTCTTCTACCTTCCTTTCTCCTCCCATCAGGTATATTTAAATATCTTCCCCCAAATCTCCCTTAATTTAATTCACCAAACATTTACTCAACACCCACAGTATTCCAAGCTCCCTCGCTGGGCATTACATTATAAGATTTAGATCCAGAGAAGACTGAAACATGGTTGTGTCCATTCATCTCATTTTATAAGTGGGGAAACTGAGGCTGCGGCCTCAGAAACTTTCCAGAGAGCAGATAGATAATCGATACCAGAATGGTTCTGGAATAAGTGTCTATAGACTTATTAGAGAAACTATAGTTCTTTTCTTCAAGGATTGGTGGGGGTAAAGGGTGGGGGGATTATATATGCACAAGCACTTACCTTTGTACCACCAGTGGCCGTGTGATCTTTTAGGCGAGCACTTTCTTCAGCCTGCAGATCATAACCCAGATATGCCTGCCAGGTCTGACCAAGCTTTGCCTTTATTCTCTTGTAAACCAGCCACAAGGGCTCCATCAGCACTGGGACAGAAGATCCCAATTCTTAACTTACATGACTTTCCCTCTGAGTCTCAGTTTTCCCATCTGTAAAGTGAGATAAGATTCTTTTGTAATTATATATCCCTTTACAGTTCCTAAACACTTTCCACCTCTTATGTCATTTATACCTCACAATAATCTTATCAGATAATTCATCCCCCTCCAGGCAGCTGTTCCCGACTCCACACTTGCTCTACTTTGCCATAGAAATCTCTTCACTCTGAAAGCTCACTCTACCCTCTTCCTCTGATCTGTTGATTCCTCCCAGAACTGGGTCTGCTTCAGGGTGACCCTTGGGACTCTCTTTAGCAAGTCCCAGTGTAGCCTCTTCCCTACTTTTAATTTCCCCTAATAGAAAGGTACTGTGAAGACAAGATTGGGGAAAGAAGAAAATGGGGAAGGAAAACGTGGAAGGGAAGCTCCATTAGAATGTAAAGCTCTTCAAGGACAGAAGTGTCTTTCTGTTTGTATTTTCAAAACTTAGTATAGTGTTTAGCACATAGTGATACCTAATAATTACTTGTTGACTTGCCCCGACTTCCAGAAATGCTCTTGTTCCCATTTACAGATAGAAAGAACCTTATTACCATGGTGGACATCATACTGAGCTAAGAGCTTGAGAAGACCTGAGTTCAAATCCTCCCTGGGACATTTACTAGCTGTCAGGTCAAGCCTCAGATAATTCTCAAGAGCTCTGGAGATGAGGAACTTTCTCTCACTGGAGGGCCTTAAACAGATTCTGGTTGACTCTATGTTGGACATGCCTTTTGTAGGGATTCTGTTGGGATTAGATGGCTTCTGGAGTCTCTGCAAGTTTAAGCTTCCGATACCTCATACACTTCTATCACTTGTTTAAGGAGAGATAGACTCATGGATTTAGGAATAGAAGTAATCTTAGATATCATTTGTAGTCCAACCTTTCATTTTGCAGATGGGGAAATTCAGGCCCAAGGAAGTGAAATGACTTGCTCAAAATCACACAAGTAGGGAGAGGCAGAAACAGGATTTGAACCTGGGTCCTTTGTTCCAGTGTTGTTTCCACCTCACCATGCTTCCATCCTCCACACTGGGAATTTCCTTCTCTGATGATCACAGATCTTTCCTCTTTTTGTTCCTATATTTTGCAGGTGAGGAAACAGGCTCAGTGACTTATAATATCCCAATGGGTCAATACTCCTCCAGGTTTGAAATACTGATTCAGATATGAATGGGACTAGAGAGCTCCTGAGGTCCTTCCATTTCTGAGTTTCTAAGCCATCATCCATCAATCTTGACCTCTGTCCTGCTACTGGACTCATGACAATGGAGATGAGAGTGGGGCTGATGACTCTATTTTACTTCAATCCAATTTGCTAGCAAATTGAGACATCACCCTGCTGATGTCATTAGTCCTCTTCAAGAATAAAGGATAACAACTAACACCTCTGGGTGTCCATGTTTTTGTGCTCATGTCCCCAGAACTAGTCAGTCTTGAGGAATCATTTGAACATGGGGAGCTGAAGTCATCATTCTGTTCAACGTACCATACTGCCTCTCAATATTCAAAAGCAACAGTGAAAGGGGAAGGGAACAAATATTTATTAAGCACCTACTATGTGTCAAGCATTGTGGTAAGCATTTTACAACTATTATTTCAAATGGTACCTGAGGTCAGAGAAGGAAATGGTCACAGAGTGCAGGTTGGCTGAAAAGGGCTACATGGAGGAGAGCCTTAAAAGGACAACTTTGAAGGAAGGCTGGGACCTTAGGAAGGCCACTCCAGGCAAAGAAATAATGAGAACAAAAAGTCAGAAATCAGGGGGCTCCTGACATAGTCAAAGAACTATCAACTCAAGAGGAAGGTTTATGTAGGAAAAATATACGAGGGAAGAACTTATGTGAAGGTAATGTCTTTTATTTTCTATCATCAGTCAGTTAGCCAACAAACAGTGATTACGCACTTCTTGTTCAGTCAAGTCTCAATCTTTGTGATCCCTCAGGGGGTTTTCTTGGCATAGATATTGGAGTAGATTGTCATTTCCTTCTCCCATTCATTTTATAGGTGAGAAAATTGAGGCAAACAGGTTGGAATGACTTGCCCAGGGTCACACAGATAGTATCTGGTGCTAGATTTTGTTTTTGATTTTAATGATAGCTTTTTTATTTTCAAAATACATGAAAAGATAATTTTTAACATTCACCGTTGCAAAACCTTGTGTTTTTAATTTTTCTCCCTTCCTTTACTCCACACCAAGTAATCCAAGAGAGGTTAAACATGTGCAATTCTTTTAAACATATTTCCACATTTATCATGCTGCACAAGGAAAATCAGATCAAAATGAGGGGAAATAAGAAAGAAAAAAGAAGCAAGCATACAACAAAAAAGGTAAACATTCTGTGTTGTGATCCACATTTAATTCCATATTTTTTCTGGATACAGATGGCTCTCTCCGTCAAAAGTCTATTGAAATTTCCTTGAATTATCACATTGTTGAAAAGAGCACATAGTTGATCATCACCTAATCTTCTTGTTGCTATGTACAATGTTCTCTTGGTTCTACTCACTTCACTGACAATCTCTTCATGTGAGTCTCTCCAGACCTTTCTGAAATCATCCTGCTGCTTCTTTTTTATAGAACAATAATATTCCATAACATTCATATACCCTAATTCCCCAGCTGATGGAAACTCAGTTTCCAGTTCCCTGCCACTACAAACATGTTTGCACATGTGGATCCTTTTCCCTCCTTTATGATTTCTTTGGGATCCAGGCTCAGTAGAGACATTGCTGGATCAAAGGGTGTGATAGCCCTTTGGGCATAGTTCCAAATTGTTCTCCAGAGTGGTTAGATCAGTTCACAACTCCACCAACAATGTATTAGTGCTCCACGTTTCCCACATCCCCTCCAACATTTATCATTATCTTTTCCTGTCATCTCAGCCAATCTGAGAGATGTATAGTAGTATGAGGCTGAATTTGACTTGAAATAGATGAGTTTTCCTGACTCTAGGCCCAGCACTAAGCTACCTAACTTCTCCTTATTAAACACCTACTATGTGGTAGTAGAGGCTAAGCTCTGGGGATACCAAGAAAGACAAAGACTCAATTTCTATGGAGCTCACAATCTAATGGGGAAGATAACATACTAACAATTATAGACAAAATATGTATATCCAGAGTAAGGCACTAGCAGAACACGGGATGAAGGGATGGACCAAGGAAATAATGACAGGACCAGGGAAGGCTTCCCGTAGAAGACAATGTTTGAGCTAAATCTTAATGGAAACCAGGGAGCCCAAGAGGCAGAGATGATTCAGGGGAGTGTACTAGACATGGAAGACAGCCACAAAGCATCACAGTGATGGGGATGTTTTGCGAAAGGAGCAGCAGGAAGGATCACTAAGTGTATGAAATGTCAACAGACATCTAAAATTAGAAAGAAGGAGCCAGGTTGGGAAGGGCTTTAGAATCCAAAATATATATCATTCATTCTATTTATATACATGTATAAGTATGTATGTTTGTGTAGATACACATATAGATAGGCAACCAAGCAGATAGATAAACAGACAGATAGATGAGAGAGAGAGAGAAAGAGAGAGAGAGAGAGACAGAGAGAGAGAGAGAGAGAGAGAGAGAGAGAGAGAGAGAGATGGATAGAAAGAAAGCTAGATGGATGGATAGAAAAGTAGATATAGTTTTTAAAAATTCTGTTGAAAATAAGTTTTGTCCCACACAAAACAAGATGGCACACAGCATTTGTGTTGGGTTTTTCATGACCCTAAAACAGTAATGCCAACTCTGACTTGATCCCAGTCCAACTTCCAAAGGGCCAACTGGGAAATCCTCTGCAGAAGCTCCAGCCATCAGGGCAGAGACAGCACTCATCCATCCCACTTCTGGAGAGCCAGTCTCTCTGCCCTCCAAAGTCAGCACACAGTCTCCCACATCTTCCCTGGGGTATAGCCCAGCTGCACCCATTGCCTCCTCCTTCCCCTCCCTTCTCTGGCAGTTGGACCATGACTTCATGAAGGCAGTCAAAAGAGAGGTGGCCCCATTAGGTCTGCAAGAATTTGTAGACTCATCTATTACTGTCAATCACCCAAACCCTCCCCAACCCTCCCTGCTCCTCAGCCTTAAAAGGCTGTCTCTCATTCATATTCTCCAAGGATTTCAAAGCCAGCAGAGACCTTGAACTTTATCTAGTCTGGTTCATACCTTAACAATCAATCCCCCTAAAACCTACCTCCTAGTGGTCCCGCAGCCTTTGCTTGAAGTCTTAAACTGATGGACAGCCCCCAAGCCCATCACAGGCCATTTATGGACAGCTCTGTTAGAGCTGCATTTTGCCAACTCATCTCTTCAAGGCTGATCATAATTCCACCATTACTGTGGTGATATTTGTATAAATGTGTGTTTCAGGAGACTGAAGATTTGGGGAACATCCTTGAAATCAACCTCCCTAGGGATATGCAGAGGTCCCACATCCCTTTTCTGATGGTCTTGCTTGATATCCAGTTCAATAAGTATTTATTAAATGCCCACCATGTACCAAGCAGGAGGCAACTATATGAATACAGCACTAGACTTGGAATCAGGAACACTCATTTTCCTGGGTTCAAATCTGGCCTCAGACACTCACTAGCTGTGTGATCCTGTGCAAGTCATTTAACCTCTAGTTTGATTCACTGAAGAAGAAAATAACAATTCAGCTCAGTATCATTGCCAAGAAAACCCCATTTGTAGTTGTGAAGAATTGTACATAACCGCTCAACAATTACAAACAAACAAGACTCAGCTTTACGCCATTGATAGAGAAAGAGCTCAAGTCAAAAGGACTGGGGTTCAAATCTCCTCCCCACCCCACTCAGATATTGATTGGCTGTTATCCAGGTTCAAGGGAAGGTATGACACAATGAAAAGAGCATCAGTTCTGGAGGTAGAAAATTTGGGTTCAATTCTTACTTTACTGTACTTGTTTACACTTACCTTCCTTACATTTTCTATCTGAGCAAGTATAACTTCAGGTCAATCACTTAACTTCTCACTTTCCACAAAAATGAAATGAGAACTAGATGACCTCTAAAGTTCTTTCCCACTCTAGATCGATGATCCTGTTTATGACCTTAGTCAATTCACTTTCAATCCCTGACACTCAGTTTCCTGAATTATAAAATGAGAAAATTAAATGGCTTCTGAGATCCCTTCCAGATCTGCACCTGTGATCTAAGTTGGCTTAGAAGATGTTAAACTAAGTTGCAAAGGAACAGCTGCCCATCTGTCTCCAAAGGATGTTATCTCCTCAGGAATCCTCTTTTCCTAGGAAACCACAGATCCCAACCCCTCCTTCTTCTAAATGTGCTAGAATCTAGAAATACAAAGACAAAAAACAAA